>NC_048305.1:20645769-20678321 GCF_013100865.1 Trachemys scripta elegans | reverse complement strand
GCTGCAATCGCCTCCTCGCCTGGTCCGGGTTTCGCCTTGGCATGTTCTGGCTCTGCATATACTCCAGGACAATGCGCGTGGTGTTCATAGTGCTCATAATTGCCGCGGTGATCTGAGCGGGCTCCATGATCCCAGTGCTAGCTATGGCGCCTGGTCAGAAAAAAGGCGCGAAAGTAGTATCTGATGGACCAGGAGAAGGAGGGCGGGAGGGAGGGAGGGCCGAGTGACGACATGGCGTACAGGTACAGGAACAGGGAGAAACACAAACAACTGTCACACAGAATGGTCCCCCCAAAGATTAAACTGGAAACCCTGGGCTTAGCAGGCCATTGATTTCACGGAGGAAGGGGAAGCAAATGAACACAGAACAAATCTATTTTTTACATCTTAAGGTGGCAGCCGACGGTGCAGCATGAGTGATAGCCTCTCCAGTACGATGATGATGGGTACCAATCATAAAATACCATCATCTGCCAAAAGGCAAGGGGCTGCTGCTGTGTAGCAATGCAGCCCCACGTCTGCCAGCCCCACGTCCGCCAGCACCCAGCATCGCCCTCGGCCTCTTCTGGGTGCTTAGCGGACAATATTGGGCAATTGGCAGAAAATAGTATATTATGACTGGTAACCGTCATCATCGAAACAGTAGCATGTCTGCCCAGGTGGCCATGATTGACAGCCATACCAGTACGACGACGATGGGTACCAGTCATAATATACCATTGCCTGCAAGGGGCTGGTGCAATGCAGCCCTACGGCTGCCAGCCCCACGGCTATCACTCATGCTACACCGTCTACCGCCAAAAGGCAGTTAGCAGCTGCTGCTGTGTAGCAATGCAGTCCCACGTCTGCCGGCACCCAGAGGACATATGGTGACGGTGAGCTCAGCTGAGCTGAGCGGGCTCCATGCTTGCCATGGTATGTTGTCTGCACAGGTAACCCAGGTAAAAAGGCGCGAATCTATTGTCTGCCGTTGCTGTGACGAGGGGGGAGGGGCCTGACGACACGTACCCAGAACCGCCCGCGACACTGTTTTGCATCATCCGGGCATTGGGATCTCAACCCAGAATTCAAAGAAAAGGCGCAAACCGCTTCTCGGCTCGAGCTGTGGCGCAAACGTAGTATCTGACGGCCTAGGGGAAGGAGGGAGGGCGGGCCGAGTGACGACATGGCGTACAGGCACAGGGAATTAAAATAAAGAACGGTGGCTGTGCATCAGGGAGAGACACAAACAACTGTCACAGACTGGTCCCCCCCAAAGATTAAACTGAAAACCCTGGGTTTAGCAGGCCATTCATTTGACGGAGGGAGGGGGAAGCAAATGAATACAGAGAAAATCTATTTTTTTACATCTTAAGACGACGGTGCAGCGTGACTGATAGCCCTCGGCATCTTTCTGGGTGCTTGGCAGCAAATACGGGGCGGTGTATGACGATGGTCTTCAGGCCTATTGCACGAGCTGCTGCTCAGGGAAGACTCTGCTAATGTGCGATGACCCGACTTGTAATAGGCCGGCTAACAGTCATAATACACCATTTACTGCCAAAAGGCAAGCCCCACGGCTGCCAGCACCCAGATCGCCGATGAAGGCTACCAGTCTACTGCACCGTCTACCGCCAAAAGGCAGTTAGCAGCTGCTGCTGTGTAGCAATGCAGTCCCACGTCTGGCGGCACCCAGAGGACATATGGTGACGGTGAGCTCAGCTGTGCTGAGCGGGCTCCATGTTGTCTGCACAGGTAACCCAGGTAAAAAGGCGCGAATCTATTGTCTGCCGTTGCTGTGACGGGGGAGGGAGGGGCCTGACGACACGTACCCAGAACCGCCCGCGACACTGTTTTGCATCATCCGGGCATTGGGATCTCAACCCAGAATTCCAAGGGCGGCAGAGACTGCGGGAACTGTGGGATAGCTCTGGGATAGCTACCCATAGTGCAATGCTCCGGAAGTCGACACTAGCCTCGTACTGTGGACGCGGTCCGCCGACTAGAGCACCTAGAGCATTGTATTGTGTGGACACACACAATCGGCTGTATACAACCGATTTCAATAAAACCGGCTTCTATAAATTCGAACTAATTTCGTAGTGTAGACATACCCTTAGATTCACCAAGCCAGCATAAAACAGCTTCTTTATTACCTTACTGGTTACTCAGAAGTCCAAACAACACAGTTCCCTTAAAGTGATCCAGCCTCAGGCCTCCATCCAGGTACCCATGTCAAATATGATGAAAATTTCTGTAAATCTTATTTCATCATATAAAAGAAAAGGTTCTACCAATCCCAGAGGATCGGACACATTACCTCCCAGGTTAATGAATGTTTCAGATCTTACCCAAATACGCATTACAGCCAATTCTTATTAACTAAACTAAAATGTATTAAAAAACGAGAGAGCGAGAGAGAGTATGGTTAAAAGATCAGTATACATACAGACATGAGTTCAATCCATTGAGGTTCAGATTCATAGCAGAGATGGTGAGCTTTGTAGTTGCAGAGAGTTCCTTTAGAATTCAGTTCAAAGGTCATAGTCCAGTGTCCAAATATCCTATTCAGGGCATACCAGCATAACTGGCATCTCAGTCTTGGGACTCAAACTTCCCCTGATGAAGTTTTAGCAGATCTGAGATGACAAAATCAGGACCCAAGGATCTTTTTATACAATTTCATGTCCTCTTTGACAAGTTGGGATTTCCTCAGGGAACAAACAGTAATTAGGATGACTTTGGAGGAGGTCCATCACCGGTACTTAGCTATACGAATTAACATAATGGTGGAGAAAAAGCAAATGGCCTTCACTGTACATTTCAAAGAGAAATTAATACTGAGACATCCCGTGTTTACAATTCATTTAAATATCAGAATACAGCATAGACAGCAAACTGTTGATTACATTGTCGACCCTACTCATACATATGAAATTTAAGAAAACACAAAATGTATCTCCCTACATGTCTTTTGAGGGTTATTTATTTTGCAGGATGTTTAACCCTTTCTAGCCATACGTCACAGATCCCAAAGATTATTGGAATATTTGGAGCATGCAGTTAAGCAATAGATTTGTTTTGAATGGATTTTCCCACTATAGTTTGCATATAAAATGTATTGATCCCTGTGCAAGGGGGGTTCAGTTATAACTACAACCATCACTACAACTCTAAAATGGTGGATCTGCAAGTGACTGTCCATATGGATTCCATTCTTGGTGCGCGTGCTCACAGGATCAGATTCTTTTGGCCATCAGTGTCCATTTCGGCACTGGCATTTCGGGCACCAACAATTCCTGACTTTGTGACTCCCTACAGCAAGTCCAGCCAAACCTGGCTCCCACAGATGACTTTTTCTGTCCTTTTTTTGCATCTTCAGATAACAGTGCTTCCATTAAGTATTTGCAGTGACACCCTTTCCAAAACAAGGTAACAGTGTATTAGTCACCTGGCATAAAGAATCTGAAAGTCCATAGATTAGCATGAAGAAGCAAAAGTTAAAACAGAGTTCAGACTGGTCAACATCAGAGCTTCACCCAGCTGAGCTGCTGTAGAATTCATCTTTTTGTGCTCGCTCTCTTTTCTCCCCCCCCCCCCTTTTTTTTTTTTTTAATTCCTGGTCGGAGCCCTGTGTCTCCAAGAGCTCAGCTCTTAAGACAGCCATGTGTCACCTTTTCCCTTTGTTTTCCAGCTCAGGGCCTTTTTGCTGCTTCCCTCCACAGAGGTGGGGGAAATCTCCTTCCTCTTGGCTGTTGGTCGCTAGATGTGAATGTCCTAGCCAGTGGGGTTTCGGTTATCTCTTCTGGATCCTCCATTCACATGTTTAGGCTTTATTCAGTTTGTTGATGGCTGTGATCTCCAATCAGGCTGCTGTGTGAGTCAAATATCAGCATCCCTTCTCTTTACACTCTGTGCCTAACAATGCAAAGCCCAGAGGGAAATTGAAGCATACATAGGAATCATAAAAATATTATTAAAATTCCCACATTCATCGCACAGGCATTCAGAACTACCTAACAGATCACCATAATTAACAGTTCTCAGACAACCACAAGTCGTGATTTGGAGACTCAGTGTTAAAACACTCTTTCACAAGTGGGGATACCCATCAACCAGAACAAGAAATGCAAAGTGTTTTGCTCCAGAGGAAATTCCAGTCCAGACTCCCTATTGGATGCCTTTCCCAACCTGGGCACTGGGATTTAGGCTTTGTCTGCACTGGCAAGTGAAAGACACAACTTTTGTCCTTCAGAGGTGTTAAAAAAACACCCCCCACCACCACCACCCCCCCCCCCCCCCCGAAAGAGAAAAGTTCTGCCAATGACAAGCGCCAGTGTGAACAGCACTTTGTTGGCAGGAGCACTGTCCTGCCAACAACGCGAACGCCGCTCATTGGGGTTGAAAGTTTTTTGTCAGCAGGAGAGCTCTCTCCTGCTGACAAATAGCAGCTACATTGTGACCTTTTCGCAGCACGGCTGTAGCAGCACAGCCAGTTGCTAAAAGCTGCGTAGTGTAGGCACTTAGATATGCTTTCCCCCGATCCTCAGATTCCCATGACACCAAGTGTCCTGAAAGAACTGAGACGAGAGGCATGGTTGATTATCATGATAGCCTTGGCTTAGACCAGACAATTCTGGGATTCAGAACTGAACTTCTCAATGCAACAACCAGTCACCTTGCTTGTCCTGCCTGACATAGTCTGATAGAACAGCGGGCAGCCTACACCTGGACCCAGCTTTATTACATCTGACAGCCTGAATGCTGGCTGAATGACGTCCTCTGAAAAAAACAATTGAGCTGAAGTTCAGAACATTCTGTTCCAAAGCAGGAAAGCCTCAACTGCATTGATTTATAAAAGCTAAATGGAAGAGGTTTTCTATTTGGACATCTCAGCCCAAGAGATCTCCCTTGACAACACGCATTTCAGCAATATGGGATTACCTGCTAGCCCTGAAACAATCTGGGCTTTCTGTCAGCTCCATAAGAGTCCCTCTAGCAGCAGTATCTACCCTCATCCCAAAGAGAGCAGAGCAGCAAAAAATGGTCGCCGATGACATCGAACTCATCAGTGCCAACAGCACCGCGACTATCAGGATCACGCTACTTCCTACACCATAGGAATTTGTTGGTCTACTCAACTCCGTAGTCTCCTCTCTTCAGCACCGATGTATCACCAAGGCCATTGGTACCGCACTAACATCTGTTGCTCATACCATCACAGCTCTGCAGTGATGAAGAGGATGTGGTGGAAGGACAGTTCTCCCCTCACCACTCTTCCTTGTTCAGGACACCGGTTGCTACTGGACCATTGAGATCACGGTCCTCATACAGGCACAACATGTCTCGTTGGTATGGCCACCCCTGGATGGGGCCGCCGATGCTTTACCTGGATCACTGGCCATATTGGAGTCCATGGGAGTCATATAGATGACACCACAGCAGATGTCCTAGCCCACGCAGGGATGTAGTCAGATCTCTGACCCCACTCTCGGAGATGGTAGCAGGGGACGCACGGGAGGAGCCAATGGCAGAGCAGGAAGAGGACAAATTGCCCCACTTGCCCCCCCTTCTGGGCAGCCCTGCAAGAGACAACAATTTAAATCCCTGGTCTCTGAAGGACAAAACATTGCACGTACAGATCTACAGGCCTCTTTGGACGTGGCTGACACTGCAGACAAATCCACTGCCACGGCTATGGTCATGTGACTGGCCTTGTGGTTCAATTAATCAGCATTTCCATGGGAGATCCAGAACACAGTTGAGGGACCTCCCTTTCGATGGAGAGAAATTGTTTGCAGCCAAAACCGACGATGTGCTGCACATAATGGAGGATTCCCAAGCCACACTTCGGTCCCTCGACATCCATACCCCTGCCTCAAGAAGGAGACAGTACAGGTATCAACCTTATCAATGCTCTAGATATCCTACATATACACAGCAACAACAGAGACCTTATGATCAACAACAGCACCAATGACAGAGACAAAGACCACAATAGCGACTCCCTCCACCACCAGCGGCGTTCCAAACTCCTCCCTCAAATAAGCAAATTTGAAGTCTTAGTCGAGAGTCTGGAAGACCTCTCACCCGTTCCAGCACGTACACCAATCATTCGACTCTTTGGAGACTGTTTGCTCCCTTTCTACATCAATTGGGTGGCTATTACCATGGACAGATGGGGCCTAGAAGTCATCAGATTGGGATATACCATCCTTTTCATGACTATATCCCCTCCCCTTCCCGTCCCTCTTCAGGCACCCCTCTCACAAACGCTTGTTACGCCAAGCGATAGGTCCTCTCCTCCAGTTAGGGGCAGTGGAACCTGTCCTGGCACAACACAGAGGGAAGGGGTTTTACTCGCACTATTTTTTAACACAAGAAAAGTGGGAGGTGGCAACCCATCCTTGACGTCAGGCGACTGAATAAGTTTGTGAGGAAGCAAAGATTCAGAATGGTCACATTAACAATGATAATACTGGTGCTGGAGTAGGAAGACTAGTTTTCAGCTGTCGACCTGCAAGATGCTTATTTTCGTGTTACAATACATCCTGCTCACAGTTTCTGAGATTTACTGTAGGGACAGTCCACTATCAGTACAAAGGACTACCTTTTGGGTTATCAACAGCACTCCTTGTGTTCTCCAAGATCCTCACCGTTGTAATGGTGCACTTCAGAAAGCAAGCACGGCTGGCCTTAACATGAGGCAAATTGAGGCGGACGCCTCAGGTGCCAGACTGCGGTGGGGTGCCACTAGGACCCAGAGTGTAGAAAATTGTATCTGCTGCTGGTGCATATGTATTCTCTCTGTTCTAGATGCACAGAGATGATGGAGTGCTGTACTGGAGGAAGGAGGGCACAAGAGACATAACAGGCAGGCAGGAGAAAAGGTGAGAGGGAATAACAGCAGCAGGAGCTTCAGGGAGAGGAGGAGCCTCCTATGTACCTCTCTAGCAGCCCAGGAGCCTAGACTGATTAACACCAGCTTCTCAGGGAGCTTCCTGTTTCCTGCTGCTTCCCTGAACCCACTTGAGGAGAACAGGCAGTCAACTGAAGTAGTAGGAACCAGTTAGGCCCTTAAGACACTGATATCTTCCCTCACTCAGGCCCTGCTACCAGCCTGCTTATTTGTCCCCTTCAACTGAGTGTTGAGCCACTATAGCTGGCACAGAACAGCAGTCATGAGTGAAAGAAGAAAATGCCCCTCTGGGGGAGCGTTCAGAAAAAGAAAGAAAGCAAAGGAAGCTTTTCTATCTAAGGAGGAAGGAGCTCTCCTGAGATACATAGACATGTTCACGGTGAGCCTTCCGGCCCCAGTGAGGATGAGAGTGGTGAGGAAATGCCTGATCTTCCAGTTAGTCAGAATGCAGGTGACCTGGCAGCTACTGCAGCATCCATATCCATCTCAAATGGATGTAACCAGGCACATTCCTGAAGAAAAGTGTAGATCAGAGAAGACTGTGGTGGAGGCGGAAGAAACAGTTGCTGCTGAGTTTAGTTCCTTAAGTCTAGATGATCCAGGACTGTGGACCCACTTGAGCAGTAGCCTGAGGTACTTCCTTGTACTGCGTGGGCCACATCAATGAAAAACTTAATGTTCCCCAAAGACAATGAAAATATAGGTTTCCATCCAACACATTACTGGCATGAAACCCCAATGGTGACAAAGTTGAGAGGCCATGGCTTATGTACTCAAAAAGCCAGAATGCTGCATACTGTTTTTGTTGCAAACTCTTCCGGTCTAATGTTCCAGCCACATTGGGTTCTACAGGAACAAAGGACTGGAAAAATCTGGTTAGAAATCTTGTATGCCATGAGAAGGCAGCAAATCACCAGAGAGTATTCCATAGGTGGAAAGAGCTTGAGATGAGACTAAGGTTAAAGGTTAATGTTCTGAAAAGCCTCATTGCCATTGTGAGAATGCTTGCTACCCAAAACCTAGCACTGCATGGCACTTGAGATCAGCTGTATGTGCCAAACAATGGAAACTTCCTTAAAATTGTGGAGCTGATGGCTGAGTTTGATGCTGTACTCCAAGAGCATCTAAGAAGAGTCACCACCCAAGAAATATACACACACCACTACTTTGGAAAAACCATTCAAAATGAGATCATACAGTTACTGGCAATAAAAGTCAATCAGAAGAGGGTGACAGATTTGATATTACTCTGTTATTCTGGAATGTACACCTGACATCAGCCATACAGAACAAATAACTTTAATGGTGCGTATTGTAACAAAAACAGAACCTAGTGAAAATGGCCCTGCAATGGTGACTGTCAGAGAGCATTTTCTACAATGTATTGACATTGATGATACTACAGGAGCTAGTATGACAAACGTGCTTCTTAAAAAGCTGGAAGATATGGGAATTGAGATAGCTGACATGAGAGGTCAGGGCTACAATAATGGTGCCAACATAAGAGAAAGAACAGAGGAGTGCAGACATGTATCCAAGAGTTAAAACCTTGGGCTTTTTTTGTCCTATGCAGTTCATTCATTGAACTTGGTGGTCAGTGGTGCAGCATCAGCTTCTAGTGAGGCTGCTAAATTTTTTAATGTAATTCAAAGCATCTATGTATATTTCTCTGCATCAACTCATCGATGGCAAATTTTGAAGCAACATCTGGGGACATCCTCTCTGACACTGAAACCACTGAGTGCCACATGATGGGAAATTCAGGTGGAGGCGATAAAGCCTATCAAAGACCAAATTGAGAAGATAGATGATGCCATAGTTACTATTATGGAGGATAATGCTATGACAGGAACTGTTCGTGGGAGAACAGTGGCAGGGGGAAATGGAATCACCAAAAACATACATAACTTCAAATTTCTGTGTCTTAATGTTGTGGCATGACATACTGTTTGAAATAAATGTTGTAAGCAAGAGACTCCAAGGTGTTGACCTTGATATATCTGGAGCAATGGAACAACCGGACAAAGCAAAGTCATACCTATAGTCTTACTGGTTAGAATATTTTGAAATCCCTCATCTGAAGCGTGCACAGAAGTTGGCAGAAGAACTTCACGCTGAAGCTATTTTCCCACCCATTCAAGAATACAAGAGTCACCGAAGAAGACATTTTGATTACGAGGCATGGGATAATCCCATAAGAGACCCCAAACAACAATTCAAAGTTGAATTCTTTAACCAGATGCTAGATTGTGCAATACAGTCAGTTGAAGAACGTTTCATGCAGCTCAAGGAACACAGCAGTATATTTGGGGTGTTGTATGATATTCCAAAACTCCTCACTATACCTGAAGACCTACATCAGCAATGCAGGGCACTAGAGACAGTGTTGACACATGATGACATGCGCGATATTGATGCGAGTGATTTAGGCGCTGAACTGAAAACCGTTTCAAGATACATTTCAGCGGGATCAACTTCAAACGCTGTTCTGGAAGATATGTGCACAAATAAGATGACCCCCTCTTTCCAAATGTTTTTGTTGGTCTGCGCATACTTCTAACTCTTCCTGTAACAGTTCCCAGTGGAGAACGCAGCTTCTCCAAGCTGAAGTTAATAAAAACACATCTACGTGCCACAATCACACAGGAGAGGCTGGTCGGCCTTGCAACCATCTCAATAGAGCATGAGCTGTCCCAGACTGTGGACCTTCAGCAGGAAACAGTTCAAATCTTTGCAACCAAGAAGGCACGGAAAGCACCACTTTGATTATTCAAACAGATAAAAATGCCAGCGTTTTCTATGCAGACAAGAAAAGTTACAATTGCTGTTCAGGCATATGAAAGTTAAGTGTTACTTAAAATTTTTGAACAAGGCATTTTAAGTTGTTAGTTCTCCTTTATTGGGGTAGATAGCAGAGCAGTACCATGAGAAGAGTAGAACAGGAAGAAGGCAGAATTGAGACCTTTCAAAGTTTTGGCCCAAGCAAGGGAGCATGGGGGCGTTATTTGAGCTCCCTGTCTCAGGTGCCAAAATGTTGTGGGCCGGCCTTGAAAGCAAGGCATAATACTTTTTTCTTACCTGGACGACTGTCTCCTGAAGGCGCACACCCAGTCAAAAGCACTCCACACAGATGGCGATCCACTGTTTCAAAAGCTTCGGCCTACAAATAAATCTGAAGAAATCAACAATACAGCCGACTCAACTATTCAAGTTTATCAGTGTGTACCTTGACTCCCAGATGGTGAGGGTGTCGCTCCCACAGGACAGGTTCAAAACAATATAGACAATATCCACAGTGCGACACAGTCCATAAATCATAGCCCACGAATGTCTGCAACTCTTGGGCCACATGGCAGCATGCACATTTGTAGTCAAGTATGCATGCCTGCATGTGCACTGCCTCCAAAGATGGTTAGTGACTGTATACAGACCAAACACAAAATGAGCATACAATTAACAATGCCCTACAAGGTCATATCTCAGCTTCATACCTACCTGGATGTCAGAACATGACGACAGAGGAACTCAGCAAACAATTTCCCCATGACCACAAATAGGAATTAAGCAATCCAGTACTGCAACACATATTCTGACAGGTGGATGCGTGGGTGACCCCACTATTTATTTGCCCCTCAACACAAAGTGTCAAAAATTTTGCTCGAGGGCAGGTCTGTGGAATCAATCCTAATCAGCTGGAACACAGACCTACTATATGCATTTCCACCGATACCATTGCAACCCAGGGTAATACAGAAAATAAGGACCGACAAAGTCAGAGTCATCCTAATAGCCCCCACATGGCCAAGACAACCGTGGTATCCCTACATGACATGCATATCAGCACGTCCCCCAATCACACTCCCTCTCCACTCAAATCTACTGACACAACGGGAGGGACAGTTACAGCACCCCAACTTGCAGATGCTACTTCTCAAGGCATGGCTTCTCTATGGCTCTCCCATGATGAACTGTTCAGACCAGGTCCAAAGGATGTTACTCCATAGCCAGAAGCACTCTACTCGTAGCACCTACCTATATAAGTGGAGGAGATTTATAACCTGGTGCACCGCCAAACAAATTGATGCAACATCTGCACCTTTCCCACTGGTCCTAGACTACCTCTTAGAACTAAAACAATCGGGCCTTTCCATCAGCTCCCTGAAAGTACACCTGATGGCCATTACCGCTTTTCACCAAAAGATTGACGACACTACAGTCTTTGTCACCCAATCACCAAACAATTCCTCAAGGGCATACAATCTCTCTACCCTGACATCAGACCCCACCCACTGTACCTTAGGACTTGAATCTGGTGCTAACGACCCTTACTTGGAAACCTTTTGAACCTCTAGCAACCTGCTCCTTATTGCACCTGCCCATGAAGGTGTCATTTCTAGTAGCTTCACATCAAC
Organism: Trachemys scripta elegans; assembly: GCF_013100865.1. NCBI lineage: Eukaryota > Metazoa > Chordata > Testudines > Emydidae > Trachemys > Trachemys scripta. The sequence continues at coordinate 20,667,011 of NC_048305.1, read as the reverse complement.
CAGACGTGTGGGAGAAATAGGGGCGCTTATGGCAGACCCACCATATATGATCTTTTTTTAAGAATAAATTATGCTACGTACCCATCCCAAATTTTTTCCCAAGATACATTCATCATTTCACATTAACGAACTGATATAGCTTCCAACTTCTTCCCTAAACCGCCCGCGAACTCATTCGAAGCTACGATGCACACCCTGGAGGTTAGAAGAGCACTGGCTTTTTACCTGGACAAAATCAAGCCATTTCAGGCTTCTCCAAAACTTTGTATCCATAGCAGAATGATCCAGGGGTACGTCCATATCCATGCAGAGACTCTCTAAGGGCAGGTCTTCACTACGGGGGGGGGAGGGGGGGTTGATTTAAGATACGCAAATTCAGCTACGCGAATAGCGTAGCTGAATTCGACCTATCGGAGCAGACTTACCCCGCTGTGAGGATGGCGGCAAAATCGACCTCCGCGGCTCCCCGTCGACGGCACTTACTCCCACCTCCGCTGGTGGAGTAAGAGCGTCGATTTGGGGATCGATTGTCGCGTCCCAACGAGATGCGATAATTCGATCCCCGAGAGATCGATTTCTACCCGCCGATTCAGGCGGGTAGTGTAGACCTAGCCTAAGTGGATATCTGGATGCAACCAATTAAAAGGCACCCAGTCCCCATCAATGATCGGGGCGCACTCAACCAGATCTATATCAACGTCCACAGTGTTCCTAAACAACGTTCCCTTGATAGACATATTCAAGATCACCACCTGGGCCTCCAAACACACCTTTACCGGCCATTATGCTATTACGCAAGGCCCTAAAGCAGACACCCGGCTTGGCAGAGCGGTACTATCCACAGTTATCTTACCAACTTCAAAGCCCCTACCGTCCTAAGAGGACACTGTTTTACAATCCCCTGGAGTGGAGTATCCACAGGGACATCTCTCTTGAAGAGAAGGTTTCTCACCTTGTGCAATAACTGAGGTTCTCCAAATGAGTGTCCCTGTGGGTGCTCCACTACCCACCCTCTTCCTCTCTACTGAGGAGCTTGGCTCAAGCTCTGCGGTAGAGAAGGAACTGAGGAGCCTGGGTCACACACGCGATACTTCAACTGCCAACAGCGATCTACCTGTATGGGCATTGCTGTAAAATTCTCCTAGCGAAGGCGCAGGAATGCACCAACACTTGGAGTGGCGCACCCACAGGAACACCCATCTCGAAGAACCTCAGTTACTGCACAAGGTTAGTAACCTTCTCCTTAGTGGCCTTGTGGTATGTCTATACTGCAGTTAGACACCCACAGCTGGCCTGTGCCAGCTGACTGAGGCTCACGGGGTTTGGGCTAGGGGCTGTTTAATTACAGTGTAGATGTCCAGGCTTGGGCTGGAGCCCAGTCTCTAAGACCCTGTGAGGTGGGAGGGTCCCAGCGGCAGCCTGAGCCTGAACATCTACCCTGCAGTTAAACAGCCCAAGCCCCGTGAGCCTGAGACAGCTGGCACAGCCCAGCCTCAGGTGTCTAATTGCGGCGTAGACGTACCCGTAGTGTGCAGGCCCCAACAGCCACTCCTGGCCAAAAGAATCTGATCTCACACATGAGGCACATGTGTCCCAAGAGTGGAATCCACATCGACAGCACAGCTGACAGAATCAGTTAGTATAAGTAACTGCTTTCCCCCCCCCCAGAAAACTTCTAGAACACGTCCATAAACTGGTACAAGAGTGATATATTTTAAGTACAACTTCCACTAGCCAATTACCCGCCTCCTCCCTAATACTCTCTGCTGTTTCTAGTAAAAGTGCTCTACTTTCTTTACATCATGCGTTTATGGGCACGACAGAGATTCTAAAGCACATATTAAACATTAGGTGTTTCATGGTACATTATTGCAAAGAAAACATGTAACAATAAAAAAAATACTTGTTTTCACCCAAATTTACTTCACAGCATATGTTATTACATAGAGATAAAGAATAGCCTGCGGAGACTTCAGAGTTTGTCCTATAGCAAACCAGAGTCGTATGAAGGTGCTTCAGCTGAATTACGACCTTGAGTAATTAACTTGTCTGAGGTTTAATGATCAGAATACAGATCCCTAAAAGTCTCCTTGCTAGATGTTTTCTGCAGAAGAGGCAGAAATGACTTTGATCAAGACAAAATGTTTCACATCAAAAATTAAGAAATATACTTTGTATAACAAAATACAGAGAAGGTGAAATGTGTAAATAAAACTGATATTTTATAGCTAAATTAATTGTAACATTCAGTCCACCTCTCAGATGCATTCACAAGATAACAATGCTAGTGCTTTTTGTCATTCAGTGAATCACCCAGTTTTTTTAAAAAAACAAATGTATATTGTAGATTTCTTTGTACGTAGGTGAAGTGTGGGATTGTGACAGTTTGTTTGGCTTCCCTGGAGTCTTGTTGATTAATTTTCCTTGGGTACTGTGCACAAACGTGCATTCTCCTCTCCCAGAGATGTTGCATAAATTGGTGCCATGCTGCTGGGAAAGATCACAGAAAGCTCATTTTGAATGAGTTCTAACGTGTATGGTAGAACAGGTAGCCTGGGTGTGTGCTGGCTCCAGATTAGTTCTAAAAGGAAATCTCATTCACTATATTCATAGGTTTGTGCTCTCTAAACAGCATTTTGCAAGCCCACAAGTGCACTTGGCACAACTGTGCCAAGCAGACTAGACACGCAGCCAGCGAATTTGAGCTGCTTAGGCTAAATAATGCAGGTATTCTTAATTTTCCAGCTTTAAAAAAGCCCGTCACTGAGGGCTAGATTGCGATACCTTCACTCACTTTAAGTAGCACTTTACTCCCTTGTAGTTTCCCTGGCCTCAATGGGACTGTGTTTAAAGTACTAGTTGGAGCAGGCTTATCAGAATCTGGTCTTGAATGTCTGCATGGTAATGTGGGCAAATCCAGGGCTAGTATGAGAAAAATGGCACACGGTGGGAACACAGGCACATCTGTATTGCCATGTTCTCCATTGTGTGTGTGTCTTTCTGCTCCATTGTGGTCAGGCAGGCAGTGTGTGACAGAGTTTTTAATATACATATCTTATTCTGCTAATCTTTTTCATCAAGTGCCTGTTGTTTAAAACTGAGTTGGGACTTCTCCCACCCACACTGAATTCTCACTTGGTCACGTGTAGTCCAAGGGCTTGTCTTCACTTTATATATAAAATATATATATAAATTTATATATAAATATATATACATGTGCTATAATGAGTGTTGTCCCTAATCCAACTCCCATTCCCCCCACACACACACTAGCTCAAATAAAGTGGAGCTTTAAACTCAAGCTAGCTGGCCCAAGGGGAATGGGAGGATTTGAAGATCAAGTTCATTCACTCGAGCAAGTAAGCAATGGGGATGCAGCAACTGAGTTACAACTCATCAACTGCTAATCCAATCACTCTGTGTTCAAGAGTGTTTTGAAGTGTTGACACACTGACTCTGTTCACTGTTGAAAGGCTTTGTTTTTTACTTCTGGGTAGCTAATGCGCTTTGAGATATCATGAAGTAAAGACACAGTGAGACAGGGCATTTTAGTTTTACCAAGGTAAACTATGGGCTTGCCTACCCACTGGGGTAATGTGCACTATGGGGACATGTCTAAAGCACACTCATGTATTGTGCATTAATTGGTCTGTGTAGACCCTGCTGGAGCACTTTAAGGGCTAGGGAACCTTTAGTGTGCATCAGCAGGGTCTACACAGACCAATTAGTTTGCTTTGGAAATCACACCCCATAGGCACATTACCCCACTATATAGGCAAGCTCAAGCTCTCAGGTAGGTATAGTGCTGACCTCACCAAGTTTACCTCATGGTAAAACTGAAGTGCCTGTTTTACCTCAGGGTAGCTTACATGTGTTTAATTACCGCAACGTAAAAAATACCTTTTTTAGCAGTGAAGACAAGGCCTCCCTTGAGTTAGCTCAAGTTACTCCACTCAAGCTAGCCTAACTGTTGTAGTGAAGGCAAGCCCCAGGTGAAACTTGATTGCATTCATATGTATATAATTAATCAACTTGTTCATACAATACTGCAGTAGACTCTTATGTTACTATTAATCAGGTCAGGAAGTAGCTTGTTTGTAGTCTTGCTGAGTAGTGTGCTGCTGTTCAGACTTAAAGTAAAATCCTCTTACGAGTAAGAAAATACAAGCAGCAGATCTACTATGTTATCTTAAGTACCAGAGGTAACTAAAAATCAAAGTCATTAGAACTCTATTTAAGCCCCTTAAATTGTAAGGTGACCAGATGTCCCGATTTTATAAGGACAGTCCCGATATTTGGGGCTTTGTCTTATATAGGCGTGTATACCCCCTGTCCCGATTTTTCACACTTGCTGTCTGGTCACCCTATTAAATTGAGAGTGTCTCTTACATTATTTTGGTTTTAGTCAGCCCATAAAAATGTTACTTTCTCTGTATCAAACTCTTGGATCCTGTCTTGATAGGCAAAAAAAGGGTGTGGTTTCGAACATATTAAATTAACTTAATTGAACTAAAACAATTACAAAATACCTCTTTTGCCCATAAAGACATTGCTATGGTCAGGAAACTGAAAGTGTTTTCGCTACTAAGGTCAGGGAGTGCTCTTACTAATATATTGGAGGACTCTAGCTCAGGTCTACTGCAGCTTCTCTGGCAACTTCTAGAATTGTATAGGTTCTATGCCATAAACTTCCGGCATTGGGGAGGAAGTGGGGTGTGCATGTGTTTTTCCCAGTCTAATCCTAATGGCCATAACATCATTACAACCTCACAGATAGAGAATGCAATTGGATGCTGCGACCCAACTGCTCTGTCCTCTGCATCCAGAAGGAGGAATTGAAGGAGGATTTACGAATCGGGGGTAGAGGGGAAAAGCTTCTAAGCAAAAAGAGCCTCCAACAGAACCAAGATAGAGAAGACTATTCATGCCCACTTTATTAGCAACAAGGAGAAGCAAATCTGCACCTGTTGCATAAAACACTGTTTGGTTTTTATGGTTAATTCTCCATACTGAGAGCTGTTCATTGGGTTTTTGTGTATATCCGTGTGTGACTGCTAGGGCTCTCCTTTGTATCTACTGCGGCACAACTCCAAGATGATTAAAAATAAAAACCTAGTGATATTAAAGACTGTGACAGTTTCTGTAATTCTGTAAATTCAGCTCTACAGACAGCCTCAAATTCACCAGCTGCCTGATCACTTAAAATGCTGGTAAATTAATTCTCCATGGGGCATGCAGTATAGGTACAGGAGGTCCTGATCGCCAGTGAATCTTTTTTAAAAGGGGAGATGAAGAGTGGAGAACAGTAAATTTATTTGAAGGGGTTGGGAGAGAAGAACCTCTAACAAAGATAACTGGAGTATTTTTAAGACACCTGTCTAGACATGGCATCTATTTTAATGAAATGCAAAACAGAATAGCACATGAATACTTTATTATTAGCAAACAGGACTTGTCATCTTTGAGCCCTGATGTAATGTTTTTTGAATGTGGAAGCTATATGGCAGCAGGATCATTAGATCTACGTTCCACAGAGTGATACAGAAAAGTGGCAGCACATATGGTGGTGTTGACACCAAGATCACAGAATGTTAACACATAAGTCTTCCTTTGGCAAATCTGTTTTCTGGATAAAACAATGTTGATCGACACATCTATTCTCCTTGTGGAGTTTCTCACGTAGCAAAAGTCTAATGTGCTAAAATTTTGTGGTGGGCATGAGGAGGAAGAGAAATCGACTTCAGAAAATTGCCAATGGAAAAATCAATTTTGCTCCTGACTAAGTGACTAGTTAGACGCTCTGGTTCAGGTTGGTAATGATTGAAAGCCATTGCCTTCTGACACTGTTCATTAGTCCAAAGTAAATTGTTGGTAGTCTGTTTGTTGAGAAGACATTTATCCATATTACAAACCACCACTACATGTTGAGCTGATTTGCACACTTGTTGGGACTTCCAACAAGGGGGCTAAAGCTTGAATGGGCTGTGGACTCTGAACTATCCTTTCTCCTCCCCTCGTCCCCCCACCCCTCCACCCCCGGTTTGTTCCTCCAGAAAATCTTTGAGGTTATTGGGAAGCAGGCACTGCACTACCTGTGCTGTGATTGCTCAGTGGATAGAGGACTTCCATCTTCAATGCCTTCAGCTCATTACCTTTAACAACACTACATTTTGTGAATGGATAATTTCCAAATAACTGTAGTGGGAGGTCCCAAGATTGCCACCCTCACTTCTGTGCTGCCTTCAGATCTGGGCTCTGAAGGCAGCACCCTCCTACCTCCCTGCAGTTAAAGGTTCCCAGAGGTGGGTAGGATATCCCCTGTGCTGCTGGGAGCACCCCAGAGAGGGACAGATTGAGGCAGGCGACCCCAGCCAATTTGCAGTCCCCCAGGAAAAATGGATGCCCCAGCCCCAGAAGAAGCCCCAGGGCAGAAGCCTCTACTGGGTCACTCTGAGCCCCAGCAGGAGCCACAGAAGAAACCTCGAGCCTGGACTGCCCTGGCTAGGGAGCAGGGCGGAAGCCCCAAGCCTGGGCTGCCCTGAGCTCGACTGGAGCGGGGGAAGCCCTGAGCCTACATTGCCCCCACTAGAGAAGCAGAGGAAATCACTGGCCCAGGCTCCCCCGAGCCCTGGCTGCAGCCGTGGAGCGGAAGCCCCCAGGGCAGGAAGCCCTGGGCTTGGAGCCATAGCCGAAGCCGTGGGGTGGGGGAGAGGGGCAGAAGCCCAGAGCCCAGGCTACCCTAATTGCAGCTGCCGGGAGCAAAAGCCCCCAGTCCGGCAGGAGATGCTGTGGGAGGAAGCCTCGAGCTCGGCACTTGGTACTGCGGCAGGAGCTGGGGGCAGGGGAACCGAAGCCTGGAGCCCAGTTTCTGGGCTGCTGCAGTGCGAAAGTGAGAGTGAACCACCCTCATGTCTGTGCTGCCTCTCATGTATCTGATGATCTCACCAAGAGTGGTCGTGCAGGGGAAAGACAACTTCTGTCCCTCTCCAGTGCAGCCAGACTAGCAGCTAGTAGCCCCGGGGCTCCCAGCAGCAAGGGGAGATCAGATTTCATGGGGGAGGGCTGATTTCACGGTCCATGATACTTTTTTCATGGCCGTGAAATTGATAAGACCCTACACATGAGATAAGACTGGTGTGTTTCTTTCCACCCTCCACCACCATCCCTGGCAACATATATATATTAAGCCATAGCATGTAAATAGTTGCTCCTTTCTGTCTTCCCTCTGCTGCTGCATACACATCACAGGCAGCGGCACACTTCCTTGGGCATGCAACCTGTATATTGAGCCAGGATACACACCCACATTATGTCCATATTCCAGCTTATCCCCTGCCCCCAAACCAGACCACCTACTCTGGCCAGCTTCTCATCCCATGGAGAGGTGGCATGTACCTTAATTTTATATTTCCTGGTTTTCAGGGGGGTTAAATTTAGCCACTTGCCACATTCTGAAAGGCCACGAGGCACCATTGGACAACCTTAACTCTGTGTTAATGAAGTGCTTTAGCATTTAATTTCCTTGATTCCTTTTTTTGTATTTTTGTTTTTAAATAGTGTCTCAGCACCCAATTTACCACAGCCCAGCTCTCCCCATCCACTGCCTCTGGCTCCTTGGCAATGATTACCGATCACAGAATGCACGTATCAGGAGGCTGTGTTAGTCTGTATCCACAAAAACAACGAGGAGTCCAGTGGCACCTTAAAGACTAACAGGTTTATTTAGGCATTAATGCACAGAATGCATAGGCTGCATGTTAGTCCCTTCACTGCCTCTGCATGGTGTCCCATCTCTCTGCCTGTCCAGCAGCCTGGTTCTCCCTCCCCAACAGTCCTTGCCGTGGAGAGGCAGCCATCAGCATGGGACCTGCAGGTTGAGGTGCTAGAGAGAGGATGCAGAATCCATGCAGAGACCAGCATGCAGCCAGTAGGAATACTTTGAAGGGAGGGACAGACATTGGAGAGGCATAAGACGAAGGGTGGCCTAGTAATTAGGATCTGGGACTTGGGAGAGCTGGCTTCAATTCCCTGCTCCTCAACAGACTTCCTCTGTGACCTGGAGCAAGTCACTTTGGGCAAGTCTACACTACAAAATTAGGTTGACCTAAATTGCATCGATGTGCATCCACTACAGTAGTTGAATCAGTTTTACACATTCACACTGCGCTCCTTGTGGTGGCAGTGCACCTCCTCACCAGGAGCGATTACACTGATTTAACTGGCGGTGTGGGGCATTGTGGGACGGCTTCTGAAAGGCAGCAACAGTCTACGTAAGCAATGCAGTGTCTACACTGCGTTGACCTAACTACATTGACCTAAGTGATACATCTCTCATGGAGGTGGAATTAAATCGGGGTAGTGGGTGACTTGCATCAGTGAGAGCTGCATTTCAGTGTTAGGTTGATATAAGCTCTGTAGTCTCTCTGTCTCAGTTTCTTATCTGTAAAAAGCTGCTCTGAGCCTCTCCCATACACACATGCCCACTGCTTTGAGTTCCCTCCCCCACACACACATACAGACATACTTGCCTCTCCATGCCCCTGATAAGTGTGGAGGAGCTATAGGGAGGTGGGAAGGTGGTAGGGCTGTGAGGAGTACGTTACCATCTGGAGGCAGGAACAGGCAGAAGAGTGGAGATGCAGAGTCCCTGCCCCAAGGCTGGGCCTAGGCCCTAAGGTATGGGGAAAGGTGTGCTACACATCACCCTGCAACACAGGCCCCACAGAGAGGTGTGAAGTAGCCCATTCAGCTCAGTGATCCATTCTCAGCTGAATGGCAACACTCCATGGAGCTGAATATACACCTCTACCTTGATATAATGCTGTCCTCAGGAGCCAAAAAATCTTACCGCGTTATAGGTGAAACTGCGTTATATCGAACTTGCTTTGATCCACCAGAGTGCGCAGCCCTGCCCCCCCCCCCCCCCCCGAGCACTGCTTTACAGGTTATATCTGAATTCGTGTTATATTGGGTTGCATTATGTTGGGGTAGAGGTGTAGCTTAAAACAATAGCTTTGAGAGGTGTGGACTGCTCCATTCAATTCAGCCTTTATTCTCATCTCTTCCCCTATCCCATGTCAGTGCTTGGGAGCCTGTCATACACCAAGCATACCTCTTCTTAGCCCCCCACCCAAAGGGACAACAGGGCCCAGACCCTGACCCACCCACAAGGAAAGGGAGACAGCAAGGAAAAGAGTCAAATTCTCCCCCCCCCCCCGGGGGGTGGGGATCTCCAGATGCCAGCTTCTTCACTGAGGACAGGGAGAGGGGCTCAGACTCCCCGGATTCCAGTGCATGTAGCAGGGAAGAATATGGGGCTGACCGCCCCACTGGCCTGAGCCCTCAACCCATATCTGCTTCTTGCACTCTCCCAATCCCCACAGCCCCAGCACTACTCCAGCATCCCCTCAACTGCTCCAACCTGCCCATATTCCCTAGCTTTGCACCCAAAAAGTTATAAGAATCTAAAAATGTTATGAGCATCTCGTGTTCAGAGTTCCATTGTTCAGAAGCATTATCCTGTCTTTCATCTTCCCTCTAGTTAATCAGTGCTAATGGATTAATGTTTGCGTTCTGGTATAATAATCCCCCAAATGGAAAAGTAGCAGCATGTCCAGCAGTCATTCTCTCATATCTGTGCAGACCATGTGTAATTTATTATCTTTCAGAAAATAGCTAAAGCCCCTTCTAAATTAGCTGTAAAATGAGCAGGGCAGACTTCCCAAAAGTAAGTAAACAAAACACTTGATAGAGGCAGATAATAGCAACATGACAATTGATAGACCTATCCTCTATGAACTTATCTAGTTCTTTTTTGAACCTTGTTATATTCTTGGCCTTTACAACATCCTCTGGCAAAGAGTTCCACAGGTTGACTGTGCGTTGTGTGAAGAAATACTTCCTATTGTTTGTTTTTAAGCCTGCTGCCCATTAATTTCATTTGATGACCCCCTAGTCCTTGTGTTTTGAGAATTAGTAAATAACACTTCCTCGTTTGCTTTCTCCATGCCAGTCATGATTTTATTGACCTCTATCATATCCCCCCCCTTAGTTGTCTCTTTTCCAAGCTGAAAAGTCCTAGTCTTATTAATCTGTCCTCAGATGGAAGCTATTTCATATCTCCATATGTGTCTCTATTTTGTTGCCCTTTTCTGTACTTTTCCAACTTCCAATATATCTTTTTTGAGATGGAGTGATCAGATCTGCATGCAGTATTCAAGATGTGGGTGTACCATTGATTTATATAGAGGCACTATGATATTTTCTGTCCTATTATTTATCCCTTTCCTAATGATTCCCAACACTGTTAGCTTTTTTGACTGCTGCTGTATATTGAGTGGATGTTTTCAGAGAACTATCCACAATGACTCCACAATCTCTTTCCAGTGGTAACAGCTAATTTAGATCCCATCATTTTATATTGCTTCCCTAAAGGAGCAGTGGGGGCCATGCACTAGCTGAGATAAATGTCAAGTGACTAGAGTCATTGGGAGTCCTCAGAGCCATAGTTTGAGTCCCCTGTGAGTGCAAAAAATTAGTTACAAGACTGGAATTTGTTTTTTAAAAGGTGTTTTTTTTCAGGGGGCAGTATCTCAAGAATGCTTTGCTCAAATGACCTCAAATTTGGACCTCTAACACTGCCCAGTGCCTCCATGAGGCACATCAAATATCAAGACAATCCTAGTAACCATGAAGATTTTAGAGCTCTTAGGTCATCCTGTAAATAAAAAGAACTTCTTATCCTTAACTGTAGCAGAGCAGCCACTCCACAAAACATAATTCAGTATATTGTATTGTACCCAGCAGAGCATCTTCAGGCTGAATAGTGTGCTTTCATTCTTCAGTGCTGAAGAAATGGGGTTCTAATGATCTCCCCACCTTAATGTTCAGTGCACACAGTCCGGGTGCAGATGGAACTTGCACTTTCATGAAACTCTTAATTTCTCCTCTTTTTGTAACACCTTCCTCAGCCACCTGTACATCCTCAGGTCCCCATGCTGATTTTATTTTTTTAGGCAGGAAGCTGGTTAAAGCCAGTCTGAACTGCCCAGCAGGTGTTGCTACGGAGTGGAAATGAGCTCTTCTTCATTTACCGATGAGTAGGGCCCTACCAAATTCATGGTCCATTTTGGTCAATTTCATGGTCATATGATTTTTAAATTAATGAGTTCAGCTATTTAAATCTGAAATTTCATGGTGTTGTAATTGATGGGGTCCTGACCCAAAAAGGAGTTGTGGTGGAGTCGCAAGCTTATTGTAGGGTGATTGTAGTAATGCTACCCTTACTTCTGCACTGCTGCTCGCGGTGGCACTGCCTTCAGAGCTGGACAGCTGCAGAGTAGGGACTGCTGGCCGGGAACCCATCTGTGAAGGCAGAGCCCTGGCAGCAGCAGCGCAGAAGTAAGAGTGGCAATACCATAGCATCAGGGCCGGCTTTAGCAAGAGCGGGGCCCGATTTCTGGGGGGCGGGGCTTGCTGCAAGCCCCGCCCCCAGGAATCGAGCCACGCTCCGGCCGGGGTTGCCGGGCTTGGGTCCGACCCGAGCCGCACCGCACCGCGCCGCGGGGGGAGGAACGGGGGGAGACCTGCGCCGCGGGGGGGGAGGGAGGGGAGACCCGCGCCGCAGGGGCCGGGCTGGAGCCAAGCCGGGCCAGAGCCGCTGGGGCCTGCGGGAACGGGCCGCGCCTCCCCGGAGCCCTTCTCGCGCCCCCACCACCCCAGCTTACCTTGTGCTGCCGGCCCGCCCCAGCTGCTTTTCTTTGCAGGGGAGGGGGCGGAGCGTTCAAGGGAGGGGAGGAGGGGGAAGTGAGCTGGGGGCGGGGTAGACAGCTGCAGCGCGGGGCCCTCTTGGCACGGGGCCCAATTCAACCAAATCAGCTGAATCGGCCTAAAGCCGGCCCTGCATAGCATGCCACCCTTACTTCTGCGCTGCTGCTGGCAGAGCTGCACCCTCGGCCAGCAGCCACCACTCTACGGCCATCCAGTTCTGAAGGCAGCAGCGCAGAAGTAAGGGTGGCATGGTATGGTATTGCCACCCTTATTTGTGCACTGCTGCTGGCAGGGCACTGCCTTCAGAGGTGAGCACCCAGCCTACAGCCGCTGCTCTCTAGCTGTCCAGCTCAGAAGGCAGCACAGAAGTAAGGGTGGCAATACTACGACCCCACTACAATAACCTTGCGACTCCCCTGCAAATCCCTTTTGGGTCAGGACTCCCAATTTGAGAAATGCTGGTCTCCCCCATGAAATCTGTATAGTATAAAGTAAAAGCACACAAAAGACCAGATTTCATGGGGGGAGACCAGATTTCACGGCCCATGGCATGTTTTTCATGGCCGTGAATTTCTTAGGGCCCTACCAGCTTCTGCAGCCCTCAGAACTCCTGCTGGCTCAGAAAGTAGAGTTTCCTTTCGTGGACTTGAGCCAGACATGTAATGTTCTTTTAATGGTAGAGCTCTTTTCCAGTGAATTTGGAATGAGAATTATTAAATGCTTAACACTTATTGTCTACAAGCCCTTGCTTCAAAGTGCTTGAGTAAGTGTTTTATGCTAAAAAGAGGATAAAGATAGAAGCTCAGTTGGAATCCTTTGGTTATTTAAGCAGTTGTGCGACTGTTGGGTTCTAGGGAAAGCACTTACACTTCATGAGGAGTTGATGAGGCAATGTAATGTACAGTAGCTTTACAGATGTTAAAATTTGCATCGGAGGTGTAGGCTTAGTGTGGCTGGCAAATGAACGTGAAAAGAGCATGGGGAATTCGCACTTGTTTACTTTAAAGTACTTCACCCGCACCATTGATATTTATAGTTAGTTTATTGTTTTAGTACTTAGTGTGACACATAGGCTTCCACAAATATTATAATGCCCCACCTTCCATAAAACTGAAGAACTACAGTTGTTTAACTTTTTAATACTGCTCCAATCACTAAGTTATATGGGTTTGACTGCAAAGTAGCTCTCCTGGTTTGTATTAACGGTAGGTTGCATAAACACAAAATATCTCAGAAGATGATTCAGTTTTCATGTTAATAGTTATTGCCCTCTAGGAATCCCTAACCACTATGAACTAGAATGAGATACATTCACTCCATGTAGGCTCTCAAACCACCATCGAAAGGCGATGTCTTTCAGGAATTAGTGACCCAGGCTAGATTCAGAGCAGCAATCTATAGATGCAAGTCTTACAATTGCCAATGTTTTGAGCAATCCAAGCGTCCTTGAATTGAATAATATACATGCTTTTGGAATGGAGATTTTTTTTCAGTAATAAGAACAAATGAACCAGCTGTTTCTAGAATGATTGAAATGTTATAAATACACAGACATTTAAACTCTATAGATGAACTACTTGTCCTTGGCATGCTAGGAAAAAAATTCTCCCAGACAGCAAATCTGCTGTTGCTGTGGTGGGGTTTTTTTTGTTTTGTTTTTTTAAGTCTGGTCAGTTGTAAATTTTGAGTTCTTAATGGTTTATCTTGAAACTGCTGAGGGATCTATGTGAAAGTGAAGCACCATTGAGAACAGCAAATAAGATTTTGCTGCATCTTCCTGAAGTTAGTGCTTTATATAGCTTGAAAAAAGAGCTGTTAGAATGCATTCTAAGATTCTTCTATAGCTTTGAATAAGTGTGGGCATACAAACTTGTTCTTGATTTCATCAACTCTTCCAGAAATTTTACATTAGTATAGTTTGGTTCTATTAAATTAATAATGTTTAACATGCAAAAGGACAGATGCATCCAAATTCTGATAGCATCATACGTGTTTAAGCACAGAAACCAGTCATTTTCCCCCCTAGGGTTTTCAGTTACTATTCTAGGAAAAAGTTCTTCACACTAATAACTAGTTAAGACACAGTTTTATAGCCTATATAGTACTTCATCTTTAAAAAAAATTCTAATCCAGTGTGCTTGATATTAACTTTGTTTTTATCAGTTTTGATTGTTTTTCTGTTTAAAACCCTAAAACTGTTGCAAGTCTGTGTAACAACTATTAAGAAGCTTTCTGTGCCGCCTTCCGACTTACGCCAAAATGTCCCTGTTCTCCAAGAATATATTACTTCCTTTAAGTAAACAGGACATTTCCCTCCCCCCTTGCTCTGTTTGTAAGCCTGTGTTACATATGTATTACTATAAAACACTCAGCTTTGTTCTCTGGCTGTAGTCAACTGACGTGAGTCAGCGGTTCCGAAGGTTAATACCTGATATTGCCACGTGGGAAGGTCAGTATCAAATTACTCCAGTAATTATTATTACAGTGGGCTCTCTATTATTGAGAGGTTCTCAATCTTTGATTGATGGAATGTTTGTGGTCCACATAGCACTACTTGGTGCTCCACAGTTCTGTAGGCTCTCACGTAGTGCTATCTCCCCTTGTAGCCACCTACTAAATTGCATTAGAAGATAAAATACACAGCTTTCCTAATACTATTCCTTGAAAGCAATTGCTGTAGTTGCCACAATTCTTCTTTAAGTGATTGTTCACGTCCATTACACATTAGGTGTGCGTGCATCGCGTGCACGGACGTCGGAAACTTTTTCCCTCAGCGGCTCCCGTCGGGCTGGCAGGGGTCCCCCCCCACCAGAGCGGCACCCTGTGGTCCCGACCCTCCCTCAGTTCCTTCTTACGGTGTTGGAACAACTCTTATCTCTCGCCTGAAAGTGTCTGTTAGCATTAGTAGTCAGTGTTAATGTTAGCAGTTATCAGTTCTTTAGTAGTTAAGCTCCTTTGTTTTAGGTGTTTGGTGAAATCCCGACACCGGCCCTGGGCGGCGGGGCATGCCGCACGCCCAAGGCTTCAAGGCTTGTGCCACGTGCCGCAAACCTATGCCAAACAGCAATCTCCACGACTCGTGTCTCCGTTGCCTGGGGGAATCGCACCAGAAAGAGCACTGCAAGATCTGTAAGGCCTTCAAGCCCAGGACTAAGAAAGAGACTTTCGACTTAACCAATTGCTCATGGAGGCTTCATTACAACCCTCCACTTCGACGCATCCGGCCACGGCACCATCAGCCTCGGTGTGGAGTGCTCCAGCATCGGTTCGTGATCCTGCACCGGTGGGGCACCCTAAGCCTACAGCACCGAAACAGCAGGACCGTCCCCGGCACTGGTCGTCTTCGCCAACAAAATCGAAGGGCCAACCCAAGGCCTGAGGACGCTCCCCGCGTAAAAGGTAGCACCCGTGAAGACCTCGAGTGCACCCAAGGGCATTGCTGCCCCAGGAGAGATCCCGGTGCCAGTGGCTCCGGTGCCGAAAGGCCCGTCGAGCCCCGGGATAAGCGCATCGAGTGAGGAGGAAGGGCTGGAGGAGCTTTTGGAACAGCCCTCCACGCCGGACACGTTTGAGGCAGCAAGGGACCTCATCGAATTGCTCGCGGAGAGCCCTCTCCAGGCCAAAGACAATCCAGAGCCGACACCAAGACTGCCATCCAGAGGCAAGTCAGCAATGGTGCGCCCATCACGGTCACCATCTCAGCACCATTCACGGCGCCGATCCCGGTCGAGCTCTGCCTCGGTAGACTCCCGGCTACCGTCGGCGCAGAGAGCCTCACAGGCATCTGGCCCTACCAAGCACCCGTCACCGGCCCAGCGTTCCCCGGCTCCTTATTTAAACAGGCACCGGGACGTGTCAGTCACGCGATCCCCGAGACCAACCACTAGCAGTCGTTCCCGGTCCCAAGGACACCGGTACCGGTCCAGGTCGGCAAGGCGCCACTCCCAATCCCGGTCATGGTCACGGAAGCACCACTCTCCAACCCTGGACCGGCACCGTCCCACGGACCGTGGCCATCAAGGTCACCGTCCGTGGTTTCTGAGGCAGACTCGGGCCATTCCAGCAGATATACTCACAGGGCACCAGCCAGCAGGGAACACCAATCCGCTTGGCACCCACAGTGGGGCCCGCCAGGACAGTGGCCATTCTGGACTCCGTGGGCCTACCACCAGCAAGGCCCCCCGTCCAGGACCTCGAGATCCGGCCCCTCGGGACACCGGTCCCACTCCCCGCAGGGGCGCCCCTCCTCTCGCAAGGAGGCCACGGTCTCCAGACCACCAGAGCAAGAGAGCCGACACGGCACCGAGCCCGGTACCGTCTCAGGCCCGCTCAACTGGACAAACTCCAGAGGCGCTCCCAGCCGGTGAGGAGATGCAGGAAGGGTTAGAGAAGGAAGCACAGAAGGCCTTAACCTCTTCCTCCTTGCCAGATGAAGCCGTGGCAGGCACGACAGTGTCAGGCCCTCCCCCGATTGACCATCGGGCGCACCAGGAACTACTCCGCTGAGTAGCCCTCAATTTGGGGTTGCAGGTGGAAGAGACGGTAGAGCAGGAGGATCCCATGGTGGACATCCTAAGCCCTGAAGGCCCCTCCAGAATCACGCTCCCGCTCATAAAAATGGTACAGTCTAACTATAAGACAGCATGGCAAACACCGGCCTCCAGTGCACCAACTGCGAAGGGCGTAGAGAGGAAGTACTTTGCCCCCTCCAAGGGGTTCGACTTCCTCTTTTGTCACCCGACACCCTGTTCGCTGGTCGTATCTGCGGTCAACGAACGAGAGCAACATGGCCAGCAAGCCCCGGCTCCCAAGGCCAAGGAGGCAAAGCGCTTGGACTTGTTCGGTAGAAAGGTCTACTCGTCCAGGGGCCTCCAGTTAAGGATCGCTAACCAGCAAGCGATTCTGAACAGGCACAATTTCAATTCTTGGGCATCAGTCTCCAAGTTCAAGGATTCCCTGCCCCAGGGTTCACAACCCGAGTTCGCAGCCATAGTGGACGAAGGGAAGGCAGTAGCCAAAACCTCTCTGCAGGCCTCCCTTGACTCCGCGGACGCAGCTGCCAGGACAATTGCGTCAGGAGTGGTGATGAGGCGCTCGGCATGGCTGCAGGCTTCAGGCCTTCCACCAGAGGTGCAAAACACCTTGCAAGACCTCCCGTTCGAAGGATCAGGCTTGTTCTCGGACCAAACGGATGCCAGACTACATAGCCTCAAAGACTCCCAAGCAACCCTCACGTCGTTGGGAATGCACACCCCAGCGACACAGAGGAAACCTTTTAAGCCCCAACGGCTGCAGCAGAGACAGTACCACCCTCACCCCAGGCAGGAAATGTACCGCAGAAGGTGCAGGGACAACAGGCGTAGGCGAAACAACACGCCTAACCAAGGCCGAGGCAAGCCACAGCCTGGCAACAAGCAAGGATTTTGAAGTTGTGATCGAGGACAACATACCGACCCTCATGCCGGACCCTCCCCTATATTTCAGGGACCGTTTGTCCCATTTCTACCGTGCTTGGTCCCGTATAACATCGGACCGTTGGGTCCTTCACAAGGTGGAGGTGGGATACACCCTTCAGTTCTCCTCGCTCCCTCCCTCCCACCCCCCATCGCCGTCCCTCTTCAGGGACCCCTCTCACGAGCAACTCCTTATACAGGAGGTGCAGGCCCTCCTCAGAGCAGGGGCGGTGGAAGAGGTCCCTCCAGACCTAAGAGGGAAAGGGTTCTACTCCAGATATTTCCTTATTCCCAAAGCAAAAGGGGGTCTCCGCCCTATTTTGGGCCTTCGCAAACTAAACAAATTCTTAGTGAAGGCACGCTTTCGCATGGTCTCCCTTGGCACTATTATCCCATCCCTGGATCCGGGGGATTGGTTCGCTGCCCTCGATATGAAAGATGCGAACTTTCACATTGCCATCCGCCCTGCTCACCGGCGACTCCTGCGTTTCATCATCAACCAACACCATTTCTAATTTACGGTCTTGCCCTTCGGCCTAGCAACGGCCCCTTGAGTTGCATGTCCGTGGTGGCAGCCTTTCTTCGAAAAAGAAAGATGCGGGTATACCCATACTTGGACGACTGGCTCCTCGCGGGCAGGTCAGATGACGAGGTCCGCTCCCATGTGGCACTGGCATTACAGGGGTTCCACAAGCTCGGTCTACTGGTCAATGTGCCTAAATCCTCACTGATCCCTACGCAGGGACTGGATTTCATAGGGGCAGTCCTGGACTCGGTGGAGGCACGAGCAAGTTTTCCAGTTCCCTGGTTCCTGGCCATTCAAAGAGCCGTAACCTCCATCCAACAATTTCCCACGACCACAGCCAGATGCTGTATGCAACTCCTGGGACACATGGTGGCTTGCACACACTTGGTCAGGCATGCCTGCCTAAGATTCAGACCGTTACAGCTGTGGCTAGCCCAAACGTATCGCCCCAGCAGAGACCCCTTGGACCTGATAATGACAATCCCAGTTCGGGTGTCGAACTCCCTCCGTTGGTGGCTCGATCAACAGCAAGTTTGCGAAGGGGTCCCTTTCGCTGCACTGCAGCCCACCCTGACGCTAGTAACAGATGCGTCAGACCTGGGCTGGGGGGCACACTTAGGGGACCTGCGGACACAGGGCTTATGATCCAGGGAGGAAAAGTTGCTCCACATCAATGTGAAGGATTAAGGGCAGTTCGCCTCACCTGCCAGACCTTTCACGCTACAATAGAAGGCCACAGCATGTCAGTTTTGACAGACAACACTACCGCCATGTTCTACATAAACAAGCAGGGCGGGTCCCGATCCTCTCCCCTCTGTCACGAGGCACTCCTCCTATGGGACTTCTGTATAGCCCATTCAGTCCAATTGGTGGCAGCATATCTTCCGGGGGTCCAAAACAGGTTAGCAGACCGCCTCAGCAGGTCGTACCACATGCACGAATGGACGCTGAGAAAGGATGTCCTACATTCAATTTTCCAGAGGTGGGGGTTTCCCCAGGTGGATCTATTCGCCACCAAGGACAACAGCCAATGTCCTCGGTTTTGTTCATTCCAGAACCTCAGTCCAGGCTCATTGGCAGATGCCTTCGCGATTCAGTGGGGCGGGAGTCTGAGGTACGCCTTCCCACCATTCCCGCTCATCCACAGGGTCCTGCTCAAGACCCGCAGGGACAAAGTGACAGTTATTCTCATCGCACCGGCGTGGCCGCGCCAGCATTGGTTTACGACCCTGCTGGAACTGTCATTGACCGTCCCGATTGCCCTACCCCTGCACCGAGACCTCATCACACAGGACCGGGGTCGCCTACTCCACCCAAACCTACCGTTGCTACATCTCACGGGCTGGAATCTCTCTGGCTAAACAATACAGAGAATAGGTGCTCCCACCAGGTCCAACAAATTCTCCTTGGTAGTAGGAAGCCCTCCACAAGAACGACCTACCTTGCCAAATGGAAGAGGTTCTCCCACTGGTGCAAGCATAATCACATACAGCCTCTGCAGGCCTCCATCCCATCAATACTGGACTACTTGCTGCACCTCAAGCATCAAGGGCTTGCCCCCTCCTCAATTAAAGTGCATCTGGCCGCCATATTGGCGTTCCACCCGGGAGAGTTGGGTTTTTCGGTATTTTCCAACCCCACAGTAGTCCGATTCCTCAAGGGGCTGGAAAGGGTGTTTCCCTACTCGCGCCCGCCGGTCCCTACATGGAACCTTAACCTGGTCCTAACTAAACTCATGGGACCACCCTTTGAACCCCTAGCCTCTTGCTCTCTCATGCACCTCTCATGGAAGGTAGCGTTTCTAGTGGCCATTACATTGGCTAGGAGGGTATCGGAATTGAGAGCCCTCACTTCGGAACCCCTTTATACAGTTTTTTATAAGGACAAGGTGCAGCTGAGACCACACCCCAAATTCCTCCCTAAGGTGGTCACACAATTTCATATGGGGCAGGACGTTTATTTACCGGTGTTCTTCCCCAAACCCCATACGGACCCAAGCCACCGCAGCCTACATACCCTCGATGTCCGTAGAGCCTTGGCATTCTATCTGGAACGGACCAGGCCATTCCGCAAGTCGACACAACTGTTCATTGCCATTGCGGAGAGAATGAAAGGCCAGCCTATCTCGGCTCAACGATTATCAGCATGGATTGTGCTTTGCATCCGCACATGCTATGAGCTCGCCAAAGTGCCAGCCCCGGCGATCAGGGCTCACTCGAC
Organism: Trachemys scripta elegans; assembly: GCF_013100865.1. NCBI lineage: Eukaryota > Metazoa > Chordata > Testudines > Emydidae > Trachemys > Trachemys scripta. Next base: position 20,647,043 of record NC_048305.1, on the reverse strand, counting down.
TAGGGCCCAAGCATCCTCGGCGGCTTTCTTGGCGCAGGTTCCACTCCAGGAAATCTGTAAAGCGGCCATCTGGTCGTCGGTACATACATTCACAGCCCATTACGCAGTCCATCATCAGACCCGGGAGGACGCGGTGGTCGGCAGGGCTGTGCTCCAATCAATTGTTACTTGACTCCTACCCTCCTCCAGTGGTAAGCTTGTGAGTCACCTAATGTGTAATGGACGTGAACAATCACTCGAAGAAGAAAAAACGGTTACCTGCCTTTCGTAACTGTTGTTCTTCGAGATGTGTTGTTCACGTCCACTACACTCCCCCCCCCCTCCTTCCCCTCTGTCGGAGTCAGCGGCAAGAAGGAACCCGAGGGAGGGTCAGGCCTGCAGGGATATATATACACTAGAGCGGGGCACCGCTCTGGCGGGGGGACCCCTGCCGACCCGACGGGAGCCGCTGAGGGAAAAAGTTTCCGACGTCCATGCACGCAACGCGTGCACACCTAATGTGTAATGGACGTGAACAATACATCTCGAAGAACAACAGTTAAGAAAGGTAGGTAACCGTTTTTTGTGTTATGTGCCTATGGCGTAGAAGGGATGTGATTTGCACTTTAAAATTATTTTAAAACCGCTGCTTAAGTTAAGCATGCTGCCAAAGGAAGTAAACTAGTGGTTTCTACTTCCTTGAGACAGTGACGCAAAATTATAGTAGGCCATCTTACATGTCACTTTCTCTAATGAAGCTTCATCCACCCTTTCCTTCCCATTGTTGCCGTATCCTCCTGTATTCCCAGCCTCTTGCATATAGTTATGTACAGGGCACTTACCGTGCAGTCAAGAGGGCTGAGAGAGCTTCTATTACACCTGAAATACTGGTTCACTGGCAGGTGCCACAGATTGTTTTAAAATAGTCCATTACACCCTTTCCCCCCCCCTCCTAAAATATGGTATCACTTTAATCTTTACCACAGTGATTAATATAAATAACCAAAAGGAGGAACTATAAAGTGAATTGCCCTTTTCTTCTTTTTCTATTGGGATCTTAACGTTCTATTAATGCCACTTCTTGTTGGATGACTTTGTGGCCTAAACCAGTGGTTTTCGACCTCTCGTCTACGGACCCCTAGCAGTCCGCAGACTATGTCTAAGGGATCCATGAAAGGTTGTCATTACCATAAACCAGGCCTACACAACATGTGGCCCGCGTGGGCTCACTGTGTGGCCCGCGGGGGGGGGGGGGGGGGGGGAAGCGGCGGGGGGGGCGGGCGGGGGGGGGGGGC
>NC_048305.1:20607011-20645527 GCF_013100865.1 Trachemys scripta elegans | reverse complement strand
GGGGGGGCTGAGGAGGCGGGCAGGCAGTGGCGGGGAGGGGGCTCAGTAGGTGAGCCGGGGCAGTGTGGGGCTGAGGAGGCGAGCGGGTGGGCAGTGGCAGGGAGTTAGTAGGCGAGCCAGGGGAGGGGGGCTGAGGAGGCGATGGCTGACCTGTTCTACTGAGCTGGTCTGGCTCCCATTCCCTCTCCAAGGGTTGCAGCTGACAGGAAGTGCTGCCTTCCACACGTTCCTCATTCACACCTCATTCATTCAACAGGGCAATTGATTACAAAGTGGGGGGAAGATCATCTTCTTCTAGCAAAAAGACATTTTTCTTTTACCTTAATTATACTACCTTAGGGGCCAGCTATAACATATTACCAAGGTTCAATATTGCTGTTTCAGCAGGGCGGCGCTGGGGAAGGAGGGTTTTTTCCCCACGGGGCAGGCGGCCCCCGGGGGGCGGGTTGTTTCAGGGGGGTGTTTCGGCAGCGCTGGGGGGGATTCTTTCCATGGGGCGGGCGGCGCTGGGAGGGGGTTGTGTTTTTTGGGGGGCTGGGTGGTGCTGGGGGGGGGTTCGGCGGGGCCGGGGGGCTTCGGCCCTCAGCTGTTTTCTTTGGAGTAATATGGCCCTCACCGCTTTACGAGTTGTGCAGGCCTGCCATAAACAGTGCTTTTCAGCCTGCGGTTCAAGGATCCCTAGGGATCCACAGACTTTCTAAGATTTCCAAAGAGGTCCACACCTCCATTTGAAATTTTTTAGGGGTCCGCAAATGAAAAAAAGTTTGAAAACCACTGGCCTGAACATAAGCTCAAATGTGCCTTTTAGTATGGATCAGTAACAGAAAGTTTTCAATTATACCAGCAAAAATAAAAGCTTTGAGCAGTCAAACTGTATTTACTTCTCTGTTTAGTTACTATGTATAATAAAAATACACACTATGTCAGGAGTCTGAAGAGCATCAATCTGTTATTAATAAGACAGTCCTTGTAATGATAGCTGATGTATCATTCACAAATATTTTGCAAATAATTTGAATTTCACTGTATTTTCTTAAAAAAAAAAAAAAAAGAAAAAAAAAAAGAGTTCACCCAGTTGTGAATATAGTCAGATATGATTTCGCTTTTGAATTCAAGCAGATATGACATTTTTTCATTATTAACTTGTGTATGTAATTTTTTTAATACAACACCACTTGTCCATGGGGATTTGAACCCAGGACTTCTAGATCTAAGTATATGAACATCCACCACCTTAGCTAGAGAACCTAGTTTCCTTAGTCCAAAGCCTACAATAGTTTCATAAACCTCTATGTGGATTAGATGCTTGAATGGGACCAGAACCACACTGATAATGGGGGTTCTAATTGCATAGTTCCATTTTTATTTGAAAAGACTGAAAGCTCCCTGGGACAGGGACCCATTTTTCCCTCTGTTTTACATAATGCCAAGTATTTTTGGCACTCAGCAAATGAAGAATAATGTTAAATGTATAACACTGTAAGTATATTGGGTGACATGAGCTTTCCAACACTGACAACCAACTTTGTCAGAGGATACTTCAGTTTTGTCCTTCTTTCACGTGTGTTTTGTTTCTAGTTAAATGCTCAGGCTATGTCTACATTACAGCCTGTGTCGGCGTAACTTAGGTCACTCGGGGGTGAATAAACCAGCCCCCTTACACTGATATAAGTGTTCGTGTGCACAGCACTGTCTCGGCAGGAGAGCTTCTCCCACCGACACAGCTTCTGCTATTTGCTTTGTAGTGTTTTTATGCCAACAGGAGAGCTCTCTCCAATTGGCATGGAACATCTTCACCAGATGTGCTGCAGCGGCGCAGCTGCATTGGCACATTTAAGGATTTTCAAGAATCTTAAAAATATTTCACAGTGATGGAGAAAGATTGCAAGGTTTGAAGACAGGGTTCCAAATACATTTTTTTATACTTATAATTTATCTTAAACCTTTCCTAGTCCTGTCATTAGACTGTGCCTTTTTCAGTGGCGAGACGGCAACTTTAGTTTACCCCTTTCAAAGTCCTCAGAGAATTGTGTGCATATTCCAAGAAGACTGCTCTGAATTAGCTGGGTTTTAATATTGCTTACCTGATTATGTTTAAGCAACCTGCTGTTTATAGCATATACTTTGGCATTGGTGTTAGTTCAAATGGACTAGGCAGATGGGTCATGAAGAAATCCCTTGGCAAGCCTATCCTAATTGTATGTTACCATTGTATTTCATATTAACCCCTTGATGGCCCTGCCCTGCCACAGCCTAAGAAGTAGTTTTCTTTTATGGCAAATACGTTTTTTTTTTAATTGATAGTGGTATATAGTTTAGCTTCCTTGGGACTATAAAAATGCTAGACCTATTTGGTTGCACGTAGCAAAGCACTCAAAAAATAAATTTACTGTTCACAGGAAAAATTAATCTTGCTGTGTTGGATATTTGCTATACTGATTAGGTATTCAAAATAAAAATGTGTATTCAAAAAAAAAGGGCAAAAAAAATCGTTGGGCTGTGAGAACTGAAGGAGTTAGTTATTTCTCCTGTCCATACTTTATATAAAGTACCCGGTGAGCTACGGATTAAGTGTTAATTACTCCTGCTTGGTTTACTGTGGAATGCACAAGACAGCACAAGATTGAGATTGGTAGTACAGCCATTTATCTTCTTTCGTGTAGTGGAGCTGCCCTTTTGACCATTTTAGGGAAAAAAGGACCTTCTACTAGAAGAGAGCAGGCAGTTTGGGGACACAACTATCACTGGATAATATTTGAGTTCAGGGCAGCTTCACTTGACTGATTACTAGAAGTGCTCCATTTTTCATAGATGTTTAAGTCCATTCCATATATCATTCTTTCATGTTTTGTTCGTTTTTTAAAAACTTACTTTGCTGCGGGAAAACCATATTCCTCTGGATTTCTTATGAAACCCACAGAATAATGATTGTTGCTGGTCACACAAATAGAGATGAAAGTCCTGATATGTGACAGCTTTTGGGACATTTATATTTTAATCAGTCAATGCTCATTGTATGTTTAATTTATGTTGGTGAGGAATGAGCTAAACATGTCTTTTTAAAAAACAGAATATTTAAAAAGAATGTGTAGGTTTCTGTTTCAAAGAAAGTGATTCTCAGCATCAGATGCGACTCTTAGAATGAAATTTAAGAGCTATGCAGTATGTCCCCAAGTTATAATTTCATGTTGCAGTAATTTTTGCTGATCAACCAAACAGCAATGTTTAAGGCAATTCACTGTCAGCATGAAAAAAGCCTCCAACTAGAAAAGGCCTTAATTTCTAATGGGAAACAGTTGGGATGGCATGTGCAAAACTGCAGAGTCAAAGAGTTTTTAAAATATTCTGTAGCTCAGGGACTTGGCTCATCTTCAAACATTTGTAACTACAAAAAGATGGATAATCTTGCAAGTGTATGTGCCCCATCTAGGGGCAAGAATGAGAAAATTCATTACAAGCAGGTAAATGCAAGACAACGTTGCAGCATTTCCTTGGTATGCAAATGTATGCTTTTTAACTCCACTGACTGAGAGCGGATTTCTGCTCTGATTTAGGAAATCAAAGGCTAGCTTCCACTGCATCTCATTTTCCTGACAAACTGCATTAATGTGATATGTGACATAGGTAGTCAGGCTTGAATTCTCTCTTTAACTTACTTTAACTGAAAACTTTATTGCTAAAAATGTAGCTCTGCCACATTTTTCTAGTGTAATTCTTGAAAGTCTCATGGTGAGAAGCGTGTCTTGCAGTGTACACGCTGTGATTCTTATTAATAGCTTTGTAAATGTAAGTTATAATTCCTGAGTTGTCGAACCTCACTTACAACATCAGTAGTGAGAGAACTCCTTATCCAAGACTCTAAACCAATTTCCTTGTTGCTTTAACGTGAATGCTGAAATGTATTTTTGTTCTCATTGGGGTGGGCACCATCAAGGGGCTTGGGAGAAAAAGGGATTCTAACTTGTGAAATTTCAGGCCTATAATAGTGTAACATCTATCCAAAACTTTCTGTAATTTTAATCACATGCATATAATGCAGTCTACCATTTTTCTAATGAACAAGAACAAATGTTTTTGTGGTTACCACCAGTTTGATTTAAGTGTAAAATGCATTTATTTATACTGTTTTTTCCTCTGTCTCCAAAAGGTGCTCTTACAGAGTGCTACGATGAACTGGGCAACAGATACCAGCTTCCAGTCTACTGCCTGGCCCCACCTATCAATATGATAGAGGAGAAGGGAGACCTGGAGACTCTAGATATTCCCGATCCACCACCCAATTCTGGGCATGAATGCCAGCTTCGCTTGCGCCTCTCAACAGGCAAAGACCTCAAACTTATGGTCCGCAGTATGGACACGGTATATCACATGAAGAGGCGACTGCATACGGTGGAAGGAGTGGAGCCCAGCAGCCAGCGCTGGTTCTTCTCAGGCAGGCCGCTCGCAGACAAAATGAAACTGGAGGAGCTGAAAATCCCGAAGGATTATGTGGTGCAAGTCATTGTGAGCCAGCCCTTAGCAAATCCAACCCCAGTGGAAAACTGATTCTTGCTTGTTTATTGATTCTCCATTCCTCCTCCTCTATCACATGGGATTTATTTTCTCTGCTCTTAGTTTTCCTGCTAATGGATTGGTTCCAAGAAATGACTAGCAAAAATTCCATCTGTGATGGAGATCTGCAGAAACAAAACACAAATGTAAACTGTCCCTTGGGATTTGCCTGATCTGATATTTTTTAACACCACAGAAAGAAACACATGGCAAATGCAATGAAGGGTATGTGTAAGGGGGAAGTCTGTCATTTAAACAATAAAAACCTGTAATAATGCTTGGAACTGTAGGTGGAGCATTGATCCATGGAGAAAGCACATTTTTTTAAAAAAGAGAAAAAAAGTTAAACCAAATTGTAGTACTTCATGAAATCGGCACCACTTACAGTTCATCCCATAAGTGTAGCTGCTCTGGTAGGTCCACTTTGCTCGGTATTTATGATGATTGTTTCTGCTTTGGTTTAACTCATGTGCTGTGTCAGATTACTCCCGTGGCGTAGTGAATCTCATCCAGAGAGAGGTGGACTGAAGAACGGATGTTTGTGTTGTGTTCTATCAATGCTGTGTTCCACCCCAAATGTGGCTCTTCTTCATGTTCAGACCAACCAGTTTTAACACATTCCAGGATGGTGATAAATGGGCTTGTGCCGTTTTGAGGCTTCAGTGTTTGGTAAATACTGCCTTCTGGAGCATTAGGCAATAATTTAGGAAATGTATACACATTTTAATAAACCATTCATGTACTGTACTGTAAAGTTACTTGCTGCAATGTTGACTTTTGCTGCAGTTTTCTGGCTCATTGGCACCTGAGTAATGTGCCTACTAAATTACTGTACCCTTCTCGATCCTGTAAAACAAACAATTAACAAAAGGCTAGCTAATTTCAAGAGGGACACTGATATGAGATTTAAAAAAAAAAAAACGCACAACCTTTATCAACTGACATTGGTATATTAGCCTAACTTCCAGATAAAATCACAAAGTTACACCCAAATATGATTGAATGCAATTCTGAATTTTCAGAGGACACACTCTGTGGAAAATCGTAGAAAGGAGAATATAAAGCACACTACATTCAGTTGTTCATGTCACTACCAGTAGAAACAGAGGTCATTCCCTAAGTCTCAGTGTTGGAGGACATGGTCACTTTCTAGTCCGTAGTTGTGGAAATATGTTCACTGTAATACAGCAGGAGCTTAGAATATGGTCACTAGGTTTAATATCTGGCACTTTTCCTTCAGAGTGTAAAAGGAGCCCTTTTTTTCTGGGAACAGACACTCTGTTGCAGTGTGCTTTGGACAACATTTATGATAGTTTTTCACCTAACAAAATTAATTAATAGGATGAACATAATGTTGAAAAAATAATGTAATTATTGAGTAGTTTTTACCGTGTTAAAAGAAACTGATCTGGTTCCTTTGTTTGGCTGCTCTGCATCTCTCTTGAGTTTGGGATACAGGGTATATCCTTCTCTGAAACTATGTCCCTCATTCCTTGTATAAACACAATTATTTTTAGTTTTTCAGTCCTCGTGCACTCAAATGACTTAATTCCTACCAAACCTCTATTTTGCCTATTCAGACATGGTTCACTATATTGCTCTTTCTATCTTCCATACCTAAATCTAAAATTGCCCAGAATGGCTTTTATTCCACTGATAGTGGAGTCACTATTTTAGGATTCAGAGTTTTACATTTGAAGTGAAGAGAGCTACTTTAATTCTGTACAATTTAATGGGGGGTTGTTTAGTTGGCAAATAGCAGTGTAAAATTGGAACTAGCACAGTTCACTTGAAATTGCCAACTCCTGAGGCTTTCCATATTGCTCTAACCTTTTTATCTGTTCACTGGCTAGGTGGCGCTTTGGGTTTAGTACACTAGTCTTTCACTTTTAGAAACTGAAGTTCATATTTGATACCACATCATACATGAGCATGAACTTTACTTTTATCATAGTTCCCATGTTGTATGTCACAAAACCACAGTGCTCCTTGGCACAATTCACTGTCAGATCTACTTAAGGTAGGTTGAAGCCTGGCAACACAGAAGTGCAATGACAGAGTTGTATGGAGGAAGCCATGTCATTTAGTCCCTCATTTTTGTGAGCAGCAAATTGACTTCCACTTTTTTTTTTTTTAAGGCAAACGTTAGACTTAAGCCCCGACTTGCACAAAGCCTTTGGATTTTTTCACAAAGGGTGTAAAATTCACAAAAGTCAGAATTTTTAAGACAAAATCCAGCTAATATGTAGTGATTCTTTCACCACATGTCTTTTGCATCTTGAAGGGGGAAATACTGGATTTCTGCACAACCACCTTAAAAATCTCATGGATTTTTCACTGTTCAAATGTGCCTGGTAAAACTACATTGATTGATTGTTTTATAAAATAAATGTTATACTTTATCTAAGCAACAAATAGTAATTTCATATCTGGAGCAGCATGTCTTGTGAAATATAGTAGAAATTTTTGTTTTAATCTGTTTTTATGATGGAGTTTCCCTAGAATCAATTCTGGAAGGGGGGGGAAAGTTACAGCTGTAAAGTAACAAAGCTGTAACTAGGATAATGATGATTTTGTAACTCCCAACATTCTTTTGTAGAATGCATTTTCAGAGAGAGTTTGAGGTGATTTACTGAATATAATTTTTGATATTACAGGTTTCTGACAAACAATGTAAATGCATTTTCACACCTCCTTTGAAAAAGCATCAACTGTAGTATCTTCTGCTGTAACATGTAACAGTTTTTTACGTTAAGTATTTTGATGGGGGAGAGTGAGGAGAAGGATGTCCAAGCAGTTTTGAATTGGCCTTCATGCATGTAATGGGGTGAGCATTGCTGGATTTGATCACCCATGTGGCTGTTGCATAGAAAACATACTCTCCTTCCCATCTCCCTTCCCATAAGCACAAATCTCAAGACCAAGCTGTCTGATTGCAAATCACGTTTTTTTAAGGGTGAAAATGAATACTGGTCTCTTATCACCCGCTTGATAAACTGACAAACCTAACCACACAACTTTATTTTTGAACATAGAAGATATAACTGGAAACAAAGAAATTTCATAAGATCCATATGAAGGAAAAGGTTAATGCTTCTAACAAGGAGATCATTTCTGAAAATATGCATATATATGTGTGTTCATGCTGATGAACATATTGTATGTGGCTATATATATTCAGTGAATACTATACTTCCTTTTATCTGTAAGATGACCAGGTTTGGTATTCCTACAAGACCCCTGGCTATAAAATCAAAAATGAACAGGACAAGAATCTGCCCCCACATGAACTTATGCAGTTTCCACTGGACTCAGTGGGAACTGTGTGCTTGCATCCCAGAGCAGAATTGGGGCCCATGTGTAGCATTAGGAAATAGATAGGCATGGGACACCTTTCTGGGGCAAGAAGAAGGAAAAGCAGAACTTTGTGGGTAAATTTTGGATCCCCAAAGTGTGACTAGTGAAGTTCTAAAATGCAGCTTCTGGCCTCACCTTGCAGTCATAGTAAAAAAAATCCAGCCAGCTGCAGGGCTGAATTACTCCAAGCAATTTCCATTCATCATTCAAGAAAGACAAGTATGAGCACATGGTGTTGTGTGCATTTTTATTTGAATATGTGTCCTCAGATTCAGTATGGCCTTTGTGCTCCTGACAAGTTTCATATGTGGCCTTTATTTGTTGTCTTATAGATTGGGCACCCCAATCAATGCACAGTATCACGCGGCTCAGTGTCCTCAGACAGGAGTGTACTAATTGGGAGATTTTTATAATGTGTACACAAGAGTTGACCTAATCAAGTGAGGAGTAACAGAATAAAGTTTTCATTAGATCCATCCATAGGCCTTGTGTGTGTCACTCCTGATTAACTTTGGCCAGGAAGTGATTCCAGTAAATTACATTTTTACATTCTTATGTCAGTGACAGGTCTGTTTAACACAGAGCTTAGACTTTTGTGCTTGTTATTGCAAAGGTGTCGCTTGTATCTGACCCAGAAGTAATGGAGGCTAACCTCTATACTCCCAGAATAGCTTTAAAGGCAGAGGATCACCAACACTACATATAGTCTGATGTAAAAAATTACCAGAAATGGGACATATTGGATGTGTATTGCTAACTGTGTTACAAAGTGTTTTGTTTTACAAAAAGAACAAGTGATCACACTTTTCCATAGTATGTAACTTTGAATTATGTTTCCACTATGTTGGCCCTTTGTGCATTACATTTTGTGAATATCGTCTACAGAAAACTCTATTTGAGACAGTAATATTAAGAAAACACTTGACTTCCTACTTAAAACCAGCAACCTCTACTTGTCTGTATCTGGGAAATATTTGGAAAACTAAGTGATGTGAAAGTGCAGTGTAAATAGGGGATTTTTTTATAGCGATTGGGTGGCTAAGGGCACCATATAAAAATAAAACCACCTCCCTTTGTCTTTCTCAAAAAGCTGAATCAGTTGATTTAGTAGGAGAGAAAAAGCAATCAGGATTAATATTTATGTGACAAAGCAACACATTCAGTTTACATCATGACATTCAATAAAGCGAATGGCCTATTAATGATAAAATATCGCTATAATATCAGACATGCTTCTGCATACATATGCATTGTTAGTAAATATATTTTTGTTAATTTGATGCAATGGTGGGCTGCTTTTTAACCCATGGAATTTTGAAAGCATTTCAGCTGCATAAATGTTGACAAATTAAACGTGTGCTATAAATTTGTCCATCACTATTCTATTCATAAACGCAAATGCTAAAGTTACATTTCTGATTCTTGATTTATATTTTGCAGAATCTTTCATACATCATTGTAAATATGTTGTTAAAGACCCTACATCTTATGCAAAGATGATGTTTGGGTTTTTTAAATCTTTTATAAAGAACACGTCAGCTCTTTTCATAATCTGTCGACTTCACTTTATAGATGCGTGTCAAGTGTTTAAAATAGAAATAATTTCCATTAACTAAAAAAGTTTCCTTCGTTTTCCACCTGTCACTGGTTGTAGGCTTGCTCATGAATGTTGGACATCAGACATTCTTTTGGAATAGATTGTGTGTTTAAAAAGAGAGGTATAAAGAACTTGCTTTGGGAAACTGGGTGAATTCCATGCACATGGCAAACTTTTTTTTTTTTAAAAAGGAAGAAATGTATTTTGGGCCAAATCAGCGCCCCTTAACATTTATTTAATATCCCAGCTAGTCCAATGACTTAAAACAAACTATCTCTTCAACAACCTTGCTTCTCTCTTGTACCAAAGTAGACGATAATATACTGTTGCATTTGCAACTACAAAATTGTCAGACAATACAAATCTGCCTGTTTAAAACTGCTTCATTTTCATAAAGCATTTTTAATTGCTTCATTCTGCAGATGGCTCTTCTCTTTTCCCATTTCATCAGTTTCCACAAATGCTCCCTAGTAATGTGGATGCCACTTACTGTTCATAGGACATGGTGGACCATCCATGATAACTCTAGGGCTATAGTTCTCCTTCCAAGAGAGAAACATAATAGTGCATATGCCACTGAGCCCACAAAAGTCAAATAGTTTGAAGACATGGGTTTTTTAATCAGCCGAGCTTCTTACTATGGACTTCGAAACTCTTATTAAATATAGCCACTGACTATCCATGAAGAAGTGTGTTCCTGTCCTTTTGAGGAGGGCCATTTGTTGGGTATCTATCCAATGGAATGCTGTATTTATACATTTAAATATGAAGACCAATGAATCAGAACCATGTGGCAAATTGAGAACTTAAAATCCTGACTCTTGCCTTAAATTTTGTTCACCTGGAACTCCAAAAAATCCAGGTTTATTACTTTTAATCCTGTTTTTTTTTTCCTGGCAATTTGAATCTAGCCAAAGACTGGAGACAGTTTAAGGAAATTTGAAGCAAATAAAATCTGTTGATGTGGCTTTACTAAAGTAATCAAATGGTCTTATATCAAGTTCCCTATTTGTGCCTCTCTTCTCCAAGTCCAGGGAATGTCTAGAAACTGGAGATCTTTGAGCAATGAGTGCAATATTGTGCACTAGTCAGTTGGAGATGTGTAAGACACTTCATTTTCACATGTTATGTGCAAGGGACTTGGGTTCATATCCTCTTTGCCTCATGGTAGTGATTTCCAAAGATGGCTGGTACCATCAAATTTGTACTTCTTGAAATATCTTCTCTTTTATGATAAATCTCTTTTGTACGCAGCTTGTGTGCCATGTATCAAAGAAATATTCATATTACGTAGGATAAGGTGCTAGATAATTTGGTACTGATGCAGACAAATATGATTCCAACAGCTGTTGAGAGAAGGATGAGGGGATTACAGTGATGTGATTTTTTCCCCTCCCCTCCAACCCCCCCTCCCTCCGTAACTTTTATAAAATTAAATCTTTTAGCACTGAACACACCGGTTGTGTGAAACATGCTTTTTCCTCCCTGGCTAGTTCAGTCCAATGATTAATTCTTAGCCTATCTGGAGATGCTGTGAATATTGAGTTACATTAAGATTCATTGTATATTTTTGTTGTACCTCTGTTATTTGGTTGACATATCACAGTAGTGTGCGCACATATTTTTTAATCAATTGCAAAGCACAAGTAGGTTGTCTTTAAACTTAAATTATGTGAATTTTTTTACATAGCTAGATGTCTATAACATTGAGAGCAAAACCTGAATTTCTATGGGTCAGAAACTCTGTACAAAACTTCTTGTATTAAAAAAAGCAAAGAAAAACCAACAATTTCTTTTTTCTGGATTTAAAAATAAAATTAATACTGGAAACACCATGCCTTAAGAAACAAACTGAGTGTTGTTTTTCTCTTTTTAAGTTATTGGAGTGTGATTTAACCCCCAGTTGTATTTCTGCAGTCTTTTTATTATGCTTTTGCCCATGGAAGGTTAAGATGCTTCGGTCATAAAAACAAATGTCATTCAGCAGCATCTCACACAATTTGTCTGTCAGGAATAGTGTAAAATAGGGTATTCAATCAGTGGAAGAATCCAGGTCCCTGGGGAGTGGGGTAGGGAACCAAAGGTATCCAACAGTTCAAAGTGTAGTGTGTGATATATTACACACAGAGTCTAGTATTGTGAGCTTTATGGATGGAGGGAAATGTTAAGTACTTTATCTGTGAAGTTGCCCTTTAATATTAGGTGAAGTGTTAGGTGGATCTCTTAGGGCATGTCTATGTGGTGCCTTCTACATCAGGAGGGAGTACATTTGAATAGGCCACAGCATGTCATGCACTAACTGGCCTGGATGGACCCATGGGCACTCACTAAAAGTTCCCTAATGCATATTAATGTAGTCCCATTTCAAACAGTACTACACAGTGCACAAGCAGGGTCCACACAAGCCAGTTAGTGCATGAACACTAGTGCACACTATAATTTGTACCCCTCTAGTGTGGATTAATGCACCATGTAGACAAACCTTTAGTTGGGCCCATTTTTATAGTCTTAACTGCCTGTCATGTCAAAGGAGCTTGAATCATCCTGGCTAAGTTGCTTTGCTCCCTTTTATCATCCTTACAGTTAGTGTCACCTGTTTAACTTTTTTGGAGAGAGAGTTTTCATAACAGAATATAGAAAAAATAATGTAAGAACTAAATACAAAGAAATGAATGAGGATTTTTGAGTGTCCTTCCTGACTCTCTCCTTTTTTGATGGGGGGAAGAACAGGAGCACAGTCTACTGCTACCCATCCTTCAAGAGTTGTCACGGCTGCTATCCTTCCTCTTCTGGAATGGGCAGATGTTCCTTTGCAGCCCAGTAATGGCAAGCACTTTACATTTTGAAGGTTTGGCATGTCAAGATATTGCGCCAACACAATCTCCCCTTTTGACAGTGCCCTTTATTCAAGTAATAGATGGTCACTTGTAATTAAATTAAATTAATGGAGATATCCCATCTCCTAGAACTGGAAGGGACCTTGAAAGGTCATTGAGTCCAGCCCCCTGCCTTCACTAGCAGGACCAAGTACTGATTTTGCCCTAGATCCCTAAGTTGCCCCCTCAAGGATTGAACTCACAACCCTGGGTTTAGCAGGCCAATGCTCAAACCATTGAGCTATCCCCTCCCCTCTAAACCTCAATGTGGCAATAAAGACACACACAACTTTTTGCTAGTGTCCAGAAGCTCAGTGCAGGAAATGGGCTTTAGGTCTATATTTACAATAACTGATGTACCACCTAATGGGAAAGAGAATTCCAAGTCAAAGGTGCACAGCAGTTGAAATTCCTCAGCCGCTATTCCCTACAGACACAAAACAGTGGGGTCTCATGCTTGTTCACTCCTGTTAACATTTAGGTTGTGTGTATAAGAGAGAGAGATGTAAATATTGTTTAAAAAGTTAACCATTTAAATGATTAAAATTATATTGGTTAACCGATTAAAGGGAGAGGGGCTTGGGTTGCTCCAGCCAGGACTGGGGCTGAGGTTGGCTGGCCGGCTGGGGTCCATCTGGCTGGCATGGGGCGGCTGGGACTGGGGGCCACTGCGGCCAGTGTGCAGGGGGATAACATTTAAGGTCGGTTAACGGTCAGCCTAATGCTTACCAATGAACCGTTTAACATTTTACATCCCTAATAAGAGACTATGCCAATGCAAACCACTGTCCAGTTGCAGCAGCTCTGATTGTATGGTCAACATACAATTTATGGCTGCTGCGTGTGTCCAAGATACTCTGTCCTCACTCCTAATGAGTATGGAATAAATTTACTATTTGTACTTGTGAATGTATTTTCTTTATTTAACTATTCTGCTATATCTCACTCTACCAGGTTACATAATATACTATAAATGGCCCTGCATTGCTTAACTGCAGTAGGTGTTAACCTTGCTGAACTGGTCAAACTCCAACAGGGTAATTACATTCTGCCTGCCAGCACTCCATCTGAGGTTTGGATATTGCATTCTTCCCTTCTGCTCCTAAGCTCTTGTGTAGTGGAACTGTGCATCGTATCAAAGGCTGACAGCGTTTGCTCCAAATGGGTCACGTTATAGTGGTAGGTGAAATGATTCCTACATTAAGGCCTAATTCTGTTCCTCGCAGCAGTAGAGCTGGTTAAGAAATTTTTGACTAAATGTTTTTATTGGAAAATGCCACTATATTTCTGCTCGAAGTTTTAGTTTCAATGTATCTATTCAGATGAAACATCCATCAGGAGATTTGGCAGGCCTGGGATGGAACCTCTGGTCAGAGAGGTACTCATCCCAGAATCACCAATAGCCTAATGATTAGGCACTCACTGGAATGTGGGAGACCCAAGTTCAAGTCCCAGCTGTGAATCAGGCAAACCAGTGTTGAAACCTCCATTTTTTTCCTGCAAAGTGGAATTCTTGTTTTCTGGACAGGCCTAGTTGTTATATCTGGAGGAAGTCTACTGCAGCCCATGCAGTGTGACTCCAGTTTAAACCAGTGTATACAAGAGGAGAATCTGGCTGAAAGTTTAGTTCTTGATGGTTCTTCAGAATATTTGGGTAAAAAGTGATAAACACAAAGGTCACTTACTAAAAGGGGCCAGAGTCACAACAGCCATTCCACCTTTGTCAGGTTCGAAAACATGAATTGATTTCTCTGAATAACCTCAAAACTGGGGCTTCAACAGCTTCATTGTCTTGATTCCCGGGAATAAAGCCTTGCGAGTGGGGAAATAGAGGGATAAGGTCCTATTTCCTGTTATGAATTCCTATGCCACTGTTAGAGTAACAACACTGGACCATGGTGGCAATTCCTCAGTTCAGAAGCTGGGCCTTCATATGTGATTCAGCTTTCTTGGTATAGAACTATAGCTTGGAAAGTTCAATACACAGAGGCTTAAGGCAAATTGAGTATAGCAGAAGGGGTGAGAAGGGGAACTGGTTTTAGTAAACTGCTCCGTTTACGGTTTAAATACTTAACAAGAGAAACTGCCCATCCCTTCTAGTCTCTCCACAGATGGATTTAATCTGATGATTTATTTTAACAAAGAAAAAAGCATTGCCTTTGGCTGGCTCCATTCCCCCACAACAACAGTAACGGGTGCAGGGAGATGAGACAAATCTCATTTCCCCCACACTTATTTTTAATGGAGACATTTTAATATGGACAGAAAACAGCATGGGGGGAAAGCTGACAAACATGAACGAATCCAGTATCAAAGGGGATGAGCCAGATGGGTTTTATCTTCAACTTTATTTCATCTGCCTCTTCAAAGGTGATAAAATGGTTCTATTGGGAGAACTGCTCTGTCTCAAGCAAGATGTAATATAGATGGAGGGTGGAGCAGGGTTGCTATCCTAAAATACTTGAGCAATGTGGTATGGAAGGGAGGGTTGACATGAATATCAGCAACTGGCTTGGGATGAAATATGAGGAATGCGCCTGCCCTGAAGTCCAAGCTGCATCAGCTATTCCACATGGGATGACATCAGACCTGATTATGCACTTGCATGTGGTATCTGGGGACAAGATTATACAGCTACAATTATCTGGACCATTATTTGAGTTATATGTTTCTTAAAAGTTGGTGTTTTAAGCTAACCCAAAAACCTCTGTGGCTGGGGCCTGGGAGAGAGATGGTTGTACTTCTTCCTGATTGAATCAAATAGTGTTGTTTTACAAGTGTAGTTGATGCATGCTGATCTCGGTGAGGTCTGCCCCAGATGATTCTGGAATCTCTTCATTCAACTTCTTCTTCTTTTTCTCCTCCTTTTTCTGTTGTCTGTCAATGCAGAAGATTGTAAACATCTTGAACTCCTTGTAGTTCAGTTGCTAGTTTTGGGGGGGAAATATGAAATAGCATCTTAACAAGACAGAGATGGTTGATACCATCTTAATGTCAGAGGCTAGGTCTACACTGGGGGGGGTCAATTTAAGATACGCAAATTCAGCTACGCAAATAGCGTAGCTGAATTTGGCGTATCCTATTCGACTTACCCCACTGTGAGGACGGCAGCAAATCGACCGTCGACAGCGCTTACTCCTCCTGACAAGGTGGGAGTAAGCGCATCGATTGGGGGATCGATTTATCCGTCTAGATGAGACACGATAAATCAATCCCCAAGAGATCAATTTCTACCCGCCGATCCGGGCGGGTAGTGTAGACTAGCCCAGAGATAAGCCTGACTCAAGATTTGGGATCTCAGAGAGACATACACACCATGTTCCTTCCACTCAAACTCTGGAGAAGTTTGGATCTGAACTTCATGGGCTGGGCCCATCTCAAAGGACCATACTGCAGCTGTGAGGGTATCTCCCCACCATGTGAATATCACTCTACCATTCTGTAATGGTTGCAGATGTCATGATGCTTCTGGGTGGAAATTTATGTTTTTAGAATTATATCCGGCACAACCATAAAAGCAAACTCTTACAAAATGCCCTTTAACCAAGCAGTCCACAGTCATTTGCAAAGTGGAAATAACTGGCTTCAGGTCCATTATTTGCATTAGGGTTGTAATGCAAATGTAGGATGCCCCAAGCACTAGCAGAGTCCTTAGGTCAAGGCACTGTACAAACTCTCATTAGGAGATTGTAAATCCTACAGGATAGGGAATATCTAAGTTAAAATGCAACAAGTGTCTGTTAAATAAATTGGAGGGGAGGGGAGAGGAAGACAACAGTGGGGAAATCAAAAATCCCAGTTAGAACAGTACATTGCACACACAGTTTGCCACCTGTAGAGAGAAGGAATAAACCCCCTGTGACAGACATTAGTCTGTCATTTAATGTACAGCAGGAAGGTGCTTGGATACTACGGGGTGAGGCTGCTATACAAACCCGCACAGAACAGTGATATGAAACACTTGATTATATAGAGCTCTTAATATATCAGTAATCCCCACCCATCTAGTCATTATGGGCTGGCAATTTATCAGACTTCACCTTGGCAATGGGTCTTGTGGAGGGGTTTGATGGGCAGGGGAGAAAGCAGGGAGGTGCTTATGGGAGGAGACAGACAACGGAGGCTTGCATTGTTAGCGAGAGTGATGTGATCAATACAAGGGAGGTAGCCTGGGACCTCAGTATAAAGAATGGAATAAACCAGTGCAGGAAAAAAAGAATGTCCCCCCTTTTTGCAGTTGTCTGAATGGCAGGCTCTGCATAACCACTTTTGCTGCTCTAGCACAAGGTAACAGGGCAACATAAAGCTTCTCGAATGGAGCTGGAGCCAAGAGCAGTGTTCAAGAGAGGTACTCTACTGAGCTACATGGCCAGTCAGCAGGACTCATTAGACCTGAGCTCAACTACTGCCCTCTCTGTGACACTGGACAGTCAATCTTTCAGCCTGTTTCCCCTCCCACACTTTGTCTTGTCTATTTTAATTGTGAGCTCCTGGTAGGGACTGTTCTTGGGCAGATACAATGGGGCTTTGATTTCAGTTGGAGACTGGGTGTGTTATTAAATAAAATGCGGCAGTATTAAGGGCTTGTTATTCCTCTACTCTTACCTCATCTCCAGAGACATCAAAGTCCTTGAATATCTTTTCAAGCTCTTGCTTCTTGATGTTAAAGAGGAACCTAGTGGCTTGGAACTCCCTAGGGCCAACTGTGTGTCCTCCATCCATGTCCAGCAGCTCAAACACAGGCCCAGAGTGTTGATAAATGAACTGCTTTTCCAGGTGGTTCTGTTTCAGGACAGAAATGTTTTAAGAACAAATAATGAGCAGAGATGTCCTGCTTTAGAAAATACATATAACACCAACCATAGTTCAAGTCTAGATGGTAAAAGCTGGTAACCTTCCTAATTCTACTTGCAACATGAAGAGAAAAGAACTCAGGGCTTCCTTGCACACACGCATGCCTAGCCCTGTGCATCCAGATTTGCTTGCCCCAGAGCTTCAAACCCTACTAGTCCTGCAAAATAATTCTGAGCTGGATGGCCCTGGAAATGAACTGAGCACACGGAGTCTCCCACTTTCCTTCATGTAGCCAGCAAAGCCACAAGTTGCTCTTGAAATGACTAAGTACTCAAGCCAGCTGCACATCCATGGATAGTCTTTGCCCTCTTAGCAGTGCTTAATTTGTGCCAGGGATGACCCCCGGCATCTCTAGACTTGGCAGTTCATAGCCCCGGCACCTCTGGGTTTGCCGCGTCCGTTATTAAAGTACAAAAAAATTGCTTGAGACCCGGCACCCAATTGCTAGAGCCCTGACACCTCTTTCATTACAAATTAAGCACTGCCTCTTAGAACTCCCCAGGATGACACTGCTAGCAACCTGCCCCCCAAAAAAGGAGACACTTGGGCTACAGTATGACCCCTGAAAAGTGGGGAGCTGTGCACAACTCTGGCTTGTGTTAACATTCATTTCCCCCACACACCCTTTAATTCTCACACCACACTACTGTTTTCTTTCCGAACAGGTCTGACCTCTAATAACGATCACTAAGAGAGAGAGTTGTAGGACAAAGATTGAAGAAGACTCGTGTGCTCTATTGCGCAACAGGGAGAGGGTGGAAAATGCTGACCTGTGAAAATGGGATCCCGGTCTAGTCTTGCTATTTTGTAGAAAACAGCAGGCGCCTGCAGCTCATTTTGTGAGCTGAGGTTTTTTTATTTTCAGTGAGCTGCCTCCAAACTAGGGTGACCAGACAGCAAGTGTGAAAAATCGGGATGGGGGTGGGGGGTAATAGGCGCCTATATAAGAAAAAGCCCCAAAAATCGTGAGTGTCCCTATAAAAATCGGGACATGTGGTCACCCTACTCCGAACATAAGAGCATTTAGACAGTTTCTAGCTTATGGAAAGTTCCTCTACCTTCTACTTATCATTATAAGTGAAGATTAGACTCCCAGCGAGCTGATTCCATTTATGAAAGCTCTGAATAATATCAGCGTCTCTGAAGCCTCTGGCTGACACACCAACAGGGACCCCCGGCTACCTGCCTCATGAGACATCAGGATGCACACCAGCATGTAGAACTCGTCAAAGCCAATCTCCCCTGTGGCATTCCAGTCTAGCAAATCAAACACCAGCATGATCTGCTTCTTTGTCAGGTCAGTCACATAACGGAGAAAGTGATAAAGCTGCAGATCTGGAAAACAGTGGGTTGTCAGGCCTAACCTGCGCAAAGCTGTTAGTAATAATTAATAGGATTTATAATGCACCCACTGCTCCAAGGTGCTCAGGTTACTGCACAGTCAATTAAAATCCAGTGACATGCTCAGAAATGTTCAATCATAATAATACACACACGGTGACATCAGTCAAGAGAGAGGTAGTGTGTGTGCACATGCAATGTGCCTGTGCAGGGGGTCCTAGAGCAGCCAATGTTAAAATGCTGGTTACAAATATTTCAGCAAAAGAAATTTCCAAAGGAAAACGACTGTTTGTTTTATAAGACAAATTTTGGTAAAAAAAATGTCCAAATTTGTTCAAAAAAATTTGCGGGCTATTAGAAACAAAACAAACATTTTTAAAAATTGGGGGGGGGGGGTTTGTTTGTTATTCAGCTGCCCAAAACTGACATTTTTCCTTTTTAGGTGTTTGAACAAAACACCCCAGAAATTTGCTTAAAAGTTGTAATTTTTCACTTGAAAAAAATTAATTTCATATGCGCTGAATAAAAGATCTTTTCAGATTATTTTTCTTTACAGAATGGGCCAGCAAGTGCCGCAACTGCAGCAAACATTCAGTCACGTGCTCACCTGAAATGTGATGATGGAGCCCCTGCAAAGGAATTTCATCTACCCAGAGGAGGTACCAGGCATGGCTGTGTGGTCTTCAGGGTTTTATTGAAAAGACCCAGGCACCTGCTTTGTTTAGAATTATATTTTTCATTGTTTATAAGTCTTGGAAAATATGAGCTGCTGGGTGCCCTCAGCTGCCACTGACATCAGCCATATTTGAGGGCACTCATCAGCTCCTAGGATTGGCTCAGGTGTGTCTTTCCCTGCTGATTTTGGGCCAGAGGGAGCTGCATGTGCATATTATGAGGCCAGACTTCAGCCCTTTATATGGCAACCAACCCCACCAATCCTTTGTCTCTTTTCTGGTTTTTTTCCTTGTACTTTGTCACTAGCGTGGGGAAATGAGGCTTGACACCACAATCAGGTTAGATCACTCCCAGGGCACGGACAGCAGGGGAACTCACTGCACTCATTTCTTTGGTGGGTGCTGATAGTTTTGCTCTCTTTTAAAAGATGTTTAGACTCCATGTGATGTTCTTCATCAGATTAAAATGAGAGCTGAGCCCAAGACATGAAACCTACATCCAAACATTTGCCTTACTAAGGGATAAAAGGATTCAGGATTCTGATTTGCGTCCTTAAACAGACAGGCTCAAGTCATTACGGTTGGATATGAATTTGGATTAAATTGCCACAGAGTTTTTGGGGGTCCCATTGCTCATCATAATAGTCTTCGGGCAGGTCAAAAATTGGGCTTAAACTCCCTGCAGGTACTGCTTATTTTTTTTTAACTATTGAATAATTGTTTTAAACAATGTTTAGCTTGACAGGGATGTTGTACAATGTAAGGTGCACCTCAGGGCAGCCAGAAAGGCAACTTTTGCAGTCTCCTTCAGGGCTCTGAACAGATTTGGCGCAAAGTGTTTCAGAACGAATATGACTTTGCCACCCATCAGCCCCATCACCTCCTTTCATCCTAGTGTTTATTTCGATCAGTGATACTCAGGCTGAGGTTCGGGAGCTGCAAGTGACTCTTTAATGTGTCTCCTGCAACTCTGTGCGGGACATGATTTTCAAACACTGTCATTTATTATTAACCAGTCAGGCTGCTTTCACTACGTTATTAACCAATTGTAGTTGATAAAATAATAATACTTGGTTAGAATAACCAAGAAATATATATATATATATATAGAGAGAGAGAGAGAGAGAGCACAAATAAAACAATTAATTCGCACTCCCGTGGCTCTTTTGGGTTATGTTGATCGCTAATTTGGCTCCTGAACCACTGAATATCACTGATTTATATTATAAGCTTTTTTATTGTGTGTTTGTACAGTGCCTAGGACACTGGTGCCTTAATCCTGATTGGGGCTTTTCAGTGCTACCAGAGTGCTAATGATCAATAATAATGATGGTGATGCCACACAAGTTAATTTAAATTGCAGGACTGTCAGCTTTAAGAGGACCCAGGTAGAGAGAGAATGAGAAAAAAGTTAACGTCTCAGGCAAGAGCTGAACACATTTCAGTTATTGCAACCATGCTCGTAGGTTGGGTCATTTCAGCATCTGATGAGTTACTAGTCATATAACCTTTCAGAATGGATGGAAAGTGCTATACCAGTCGAGACACAGTGGTATATGCTACAACTGAAAGCCATCTGGGGCAATTCCAAAACTTTGCATTAACCAAGCCAACTAGTCAGTTAGCATTACAGAGTACTGTATTTGTTGTAATAGTTGAGATATGGTATTTATAGATCAGAGGGGTAGCCGTGTTAGTCTGAATCTGTAAAAAGCAACAGAGGGTCCTGTGGCACCTTTAAGACTAAAAGAAGTATTGGGAGCATAAGCTTTCGTGGGTAAGAACCTCACTTAAGAACCTCACATAAGAAAGCTTATGCTCCCAATACTTCTGTTAGTCTTAAAGGTGCCACAGGACCCTCTGTTGGTATTTATAGAGTCTCTGAAAATTATTTTTAACCCTAAAGAATTTTTAAACAGTTTTTAAACAAATCCTAAACAGTTTTTAAATCCTAAACTTTATAGCATCATATGATTCTTTTATATATAGATAGATACAAACATTAATCTTAGTGATAGCAAATTCCAGGACCCGTGGAAAATACTTACCATTCAAAGTATTCTTTTTATGAACATCTAGGAGTTGGAAATATTCTGCAAGTGCCCTAGCATTTCTCACTGATAATAAACAGTATATTTTATCTAAATACAGAAACTGCAGAAAACATCCAGGTTTCAGCCTCATCTTGGCAGTGACTAATTCTGTTTACCTATGAACATTCACAGTTACCTGAGGTGATGCCTACATCACAGCAAGAGAATTCCATCTCGGAACCAGAACACAATCATAATCCTCCTGATTGTAATGTTTGGGTATTTGTTAGTTTGTTTTGTTTGTTTTTGTTTGGGTTTTTTTGCCAAACATCATCAGATTGTGCCTCTAAGGGTAGGTCTACACTTACCTCCAGGTCCGGCGGTAAGCAATCGATCTTCTGGGATTGATTTATCGCATCTTGTCTAGATGCAATAAATTAATCCCGGATCGATCCTGGAAGTGCTCGCCATCGACGCCAGTACTCCAGCTCGGCGAGAGGAGTATGCGGCATCGACGGGGGAGCCTGCCTGCCGCGTCTGGACCCGCGGTAAATTCGAACTAAGGTACTTCGAATTCAGCTACGTTATTAATGTAGCTGAATTTGCGTACCTTAGTTCGAAGTGGGGGATTAGTGTGGACCAGGCCTAAGGGCTGAACTCTCCAGGAAGACAGGCTGGGTGGGTCGCTGTGAAGGTCTTGTTGCTATGCACAATCAGCCAGTTGGAACAGGACACTGAACAGAGCAGAGCTCTTGCAAGCGTCTTAGGCATTGAGTGATCCACTGAACATTGTGGAGCAAATGGCTCTCTACCACTGAGGAGTCAGGGTACACCTCTACAATGAGCAGGAAGAATTATTCTTTTATCACATATTTTTTTAAAAATGCATTCTAGAACATTAGAATCAGATTGAAACTCACATTTGCAAGGAAACATAGATTTAAGGCCCCAATTCAGCAAGCATCTATTGTGACTTCAGTACCCATATGCTAAAATTAGACATGCGCTTAAGCACCTTGCTGAATCAGGGCCCTAAAGCCTTGTCTACACTAGAAAGTTGTACCACTAAAACTAGGCTGGTGTAGTTAAAGAGCGACAATGCCCCTAGGGCACACCCAGTTATGTCAGTATAACGGTGCTTTATACCTGTACAGCTATGCCTGTACAGGAAAGGGGATGGCTATACTAGAATAAGGATCTATGCAAGGGATTGAACTAGTATAACTCTATCTGTAAATAATCACACTCCACACTGAACTTGTTTAAGAGCTTGATTTCTGCAAACACTTATTGCTGAGTGAAGTGCTTACTACTATGAGTAGTTCCGTTAAAGTAAATAGAACTACTCACGATAGTAAGACCCCTGATTACAGGATCAGGCCCACTTTCGTGAATCTAAGGCAGATTTCCAATGCTTTTTTAATATTTTTGCGGCCTACTTCTTATATTTATGTTAGTGTTTTTAAAAGACAATAAGAAAACAATTCCTGGATTGGTGACAGCAGATTTGCCAACATGGATTGAGGTTTGTGGGCTTCAGCAAAGAAGTGAGTTTGGGGATGTGAATATGTCTGTATCTATCTTGTTTTATATTTAGATTGGAAAGTCTTTGGATTGACTATTTGTTCTATTTTTGTACACAGGGGTCCTGGTCCAGGGCTGAGGCTCCTGGTTACTACCGCAATATGAATAATAATTAATGGGTAGGCACATGGCGTTTTGGGAAGAGATGCAGATTAACTGATATATAACTCTGAAAACAATTGGCCTAATTCTCTTCTCACCCAGTATTGCCAAACTCAAACATTGTATTAGCCCTCCAAAATCATGAGAATAGCTGAAAAATAATGAGCCATTAAAAACAAATCAATGTTGGGTTATTTTCATTTGCCTTCCTCTTTCACGGGTATGCTTCAGTCACATTTGCAAGCTTTTCTCCACAACCCCAAGGGCTAGAAACTTATTTTTTCTTAAATGAAGCTGAAATTCTCATATGAGCCCTTATTTCCAGCAGCTGGATCGTTATATAAAGCATCAAATATCATGAGGTTCAAGATAAAATCACAACAGTTGGCTACCTCAGTGTAAATCCAGAATCACAGCAATGAACTCAGTGTGAGAGGAGACTCATACTCAATATTTTAGGAGGGAACCATTTCAATGAACAGGTAAAAAACGGAGCGACAAGGTGGGTGACGTCATATCTTTTATTGGACTAATTTCTGTTGGTGAGAGAGACAAGCTTTCGACCTTCTCTCTCACCAACAGAAGTTGGGCCAATAAAAGATATGACCTCACCCACCTTGTCCCTTTAATATCCTGGGACTGACATGGCTACAACAACACCGCATAAAGTAAAAAGCTGATCAGTCAAGATCAGTTGGTCTCAGGCCTAGACATAAGGCTGCAATATCAAATAATTCCTCTAGATGTCCCCATTTTATTCCAATTTTAAATTTGCTGCAGCTAATTTAAAGTATGTGGAGGACTATTATGACTTTAAACAAATTGGTTCCCACCCTGTCTATCCATATTTACAGATGCTTATATCTTAAAAAAAAATACCCAGAAGTTAAATATTTAGTGGCTATATTTAAGAGCTGAACTTGGGGAAGGAGAAGTGATTTTCTTCTGTTGAGATAGTTTTAGATACATTGTTTACACTCAGAGGATTCTAAAATATCTTTATTTTACAACTACCATCCTGTCCTTTGATCCTATATAAGCACTTATGCAAATGAGTAACCCCATTGTGTTCAATTGGTCTGGTAACCTATGTAAAACTACTCACCTGCATAAGTGCTGGCAGAATCGAACCCTTCCTTGATAGGTAGCCATGAATTAAGACAGGAAGCTGTGACTTGTTTGAAATTTTTTTTTTAAATTACATTTTATTTTTATGTAGTATGAAGCACAGGTAATCATGGTTTTCCTCCATACACTCTCTTCAAAAGTTTATGTTTTAGATCAGTGGTCCCCAACCTTTTTCATCTGGCGAGCGCCAGACGACGAGCCACGGAGGACCATGGCGGCGGACTAGCATCTGCCAAAATGCTGCCGACAAGCGGCAACACCAATAGGCGTCACTGCCAAAATGCTGCCGACAAGCAGCATCATCCAGAGGCGTCACCGCTGAAATGCTGCCGAAAATCATTTTGGCGGCGATGCCTCTGGATGACGCTGCTTGTCGGCAGCATTTCGGCAGATGCTTGTTCGCCGGCCAGTACGACCCCTGTTTTAGATATATATTTCTTCTCATTCCAAGACAGGGACCAGTACAGTGTCACCATTCATTCCTGTCCATGGCTTGGTCCTCCTTTAAGCCCAGCCTGGTCATATCCCTGTGTACAATGTCCTGACATCTAGTTGGAGGTTGGCCTCTAGGCCTGACTTATCTTGGTTGCATTTGCATTATTTTCTTGGGCATCCTATCATCTGTTTATGTTCTACAATGTCACCACCACTGTCATCTTTTTGATTGCAGCCAATCCCGTACACTGATTTCACATCCTACTCTCCTTCTAACTTCACTTGTGTTAAAATCATTTCACTTTACTGTTGCCATCTTCCAAAGAACTCTCTACCGCCTCCAGCCTTCTGAAGTCTGCTTAATTTAATGCAACTCTGACCAGTCTGTAGAGTTATACTGTTAGGACACTGTTTTAATCAATTTTCATTTTGGTGGCAAACAATGTTTTTATGAGTCCATAATTTCATCAGTTTTGTGCAGCACTTTTGGCTAAGACACAGCTCCTTTTAACCATTGGCATTGTTCAAGTTTCCTAGGTACGCACAAGATTTTACTTTTTCTATGACTTCACCTTGGTTGCATTTCAACTCTATATTTATTGTCCCTTTTCCAAGATGCAACCGCTTTGTCTTCTTGGCATTTATTGTAAGTCCAAGTCAACTGCACCAATTTTCCAAGGCTGTGAAGAGTATCATCCGTTCATACTGAATCAAATGCCTTTGTGAAGTCAATGAAAACGGTAAACATCTTGACTCCCCATTCTCATTTTTTCCCCCCCATCAACTATCAGAGCATGAATATCTGATCAAAGCAATTTGAGCTTGGTGTGAAGCCACATTGTTCCTCACCTACTATTTCCTCTAAAACTGGTCTTTATCTGTTGACAATTACTTTCATCATGATTTCCTGGTACTGATAATAAGTGTGTACCACTATAATTATTCAGATTGGTAGGATACCCTTTCTTCGGGATTAATACAACTATTGCTTTTAGTCAGTCATACAGTACCTCCTCTTGCTCCCATATCTTCTTATATATTTTCTCCTAATGATTTGATAGCATTTGTCCTGCCGGCTTGTAGCAGCTCAGCTGTTATATTGTCTGTTCCTGCAGCTTTCCCATTTCTTAATTGCTTCACTGCTCTTTCTATTTTTTCTTCTGATGGTGGTTCAGTGCTGAAATCCATTCTGCCTTGCAATCTGCCCTGTTCATCTAGCATGTCGAGAATGCTTGCATCTCGATGAACAACAGCGTTCACCACTTTGTCAGAATGCTCCTTCCATACTTGCAGCATCTCTTCATCATTTGTTGTCAGTTCACCAATAGTCTTTCTTACTGCTTGCATCATTGGCCTAATTGTGTTTCCATACAACTTAACCTTTTTATATATCATTTTCATATCTTATTTTCTTCGTGCCTCCTTTAGCTGTGGAACCTCTTCTTTCCAGAACTTTTGCTTGTCCAACTGTTGTGATTTCTTCACCACTTTGGTAACACTTTCACTTCTTCCACTTTCCCAGTAGTCTTGACTTGTGCACACTTTCCTTGTCATGTTCTTGTTTCATTGCTTGTCCAGACTTTCATGGTTTGCTTACGCCTTCCAATAACTTCCTCTGCTGTATTTTATATTGCTTCCTTGAATATTTCCCATCCAGTCTGGAGTGCAATTTCTTCATCATTGCAAATTAATGGTTTGAAATAACCTCCAAGTCTCACCATGTATGTCTTCCTCACAGAGCTATCCCTTAATTTATCAAGATAAAATTGGGCTCCAGTTGCACCCATCTTTTTCTTGGACTTTAATTTCATATTAATCTTTCCCATTAGCAGTTCATGATAACTGCCACACTTGATATTTTTGTAGACTCTATTATTCAGCACTGACCTTCTTTGCCTTTTACTGATAATAATGTGGTCAATATGGTTTTTGATATAACCATCTAGTGAATTCCATTCAAACTTGTGCATATCTTTGTGAGGAAACTAAGCACTGCCAATAATCAAATTATGCATCTTACCGCAAGTTCTTAACCTTTCCCCATTATTGTTTGCCATCTCAGTGCCATATGGTCCATTGCTATTCATTTGCTGACTATGTCTGTTACCAACATTTGCATTCATATCTCCCATTATCAAAATCATATTATGATCTACAGTGTTACCCAAACATGGATAAAATTAATCTTTCTCTTAGAATATCAGGGTTGGAAGGGAGCTCAGGAGGTCAACTAGTCCAACCCCCTGCTCAAAGCAGGACCAATCCCCAGACAGATGTTTGCCCCAGATCCCTAAATGGCCCCCTCAAGGATTGAACTCACAACCTTCAGCAGACCAATGCTCAAACCACGGAGCTACTTCTAGTGGTGCATAACAGCAGTTCACAGTAATGCATAGTCTATAGCAACCTTGCTAGGACAATCTACTCAGACACCAGTTTCCAGTTAGCTGTTCATTGAAGTAACTGTTCTCTTGTTCACTGCTTTAGCAACTCCATCTCTATGCTTCACTTATCCACTTGAATGTCTGTAATAAAGGAAAGTATAATTTCCATCTGTGACCTCTTCTGTACCCAGCCAACCTTTCTCTTGTATGGCAGCAAAGGAAACTTGTATCTCTTAACTCCTCTGCTATTAGCTCGGTCTGGCCTGGAGTGAATGGAATATTAACATTCCAGCTTGCAATACATGTAATATGTTTAGCCATTGTCTGAAATTCAAGTCCATTTTCATTTGCTAGCTTGATAGGCCTGTGTCAAAATCCATATGTCCATTTGGCTTGCTGTACTGTTTCTATAACAAGTACGTTTTGGCTATAATTACTTTTTAGGACAGTCCACCCTAACCTCCCCCTCCCTCCCCGGGGAAAACCTGCTGGCCTGCTAGGAACAGGTATCAGCGATTCCACTCTAGTCCACTTGCCTTCCAAGGCTAATGAGCTTAAACTGCTTGGATTTGAAAGCACAGTTTTCCTTCTCCTAGACAGGCTTGTCCTGTGTGCCCCAGTCTGAAATCAGAGTTTCTGTTCTCCTGCATACAGTTGGTTCACAGCACCTCATCCTGTAATATTTGTGTGACGGGTTGGATCCCAGAAACCCCTTTGGGAACTGCCAACTGATGTGCCAAGACTACTTCTGCCCCTGCTTTCCCTGCCAGCCTGGGACTCCAGCACCCTGTCTTGTTGAGCCAGATACGCCAGTCTGCTCCAACACAGACACAGGATCTGAACCACATGCCCCAAAGCTGCAGACTTAACTGAAAGCAGCTTATAGAAGTGTTTCTGTCTGTAACACTCAGATGCCCAACTCCCAATGGGGTCTAAACCCCAAATAAATCCATTTTACCCTGTATAAAGCTTATACAGGGTAAACTCATAAATTGTTCATCCTCTATAACACTGATAGAGAGATATGCACAGCTGTTTGCCCCCCCGTATTAATACATACTCTGGGTTAATTAATAAGTAAAATGTGATTTTATTAAATACAGAAAGTAGGATTTAAGTGGTTCCAAGTAATAGCAGACAGAACAAAGTGAATTACCAAGCAAAATAAAATAAAATACGCAAGTCTAAGCCTAGTACAGTAATAAAACTGAATACAGATAAAATGTCACCCTCAGAGATGTTTCAATAAGTTTCTTTCACAGACTGGATGCCTTCCTAGTCTGGGCACAATCCTTTCCCCTGGTACAGCCCTTGTTCCAGCTCAGGTGGTAGCTAGGGGATTCCTCATGATGGCCGCCTTGTTTGTTTTGTCACACCCACTTACATATTTTTTGCATAAGGTGGGAATCCTTTGTCCCTCTGGGTTCCCACCCCTTCTTTTTAATGGAAAAGCACCAGGTTAGAGATGGATTCCAGTTCAGGTGACATGATCACATGTCACTGTAAGACTTCATTACCCACTTGCCAGCACACATGTATACAGGAAGACTTACAAGTAAAACAGAGGCTTCTACAGTTAATTGTCCTGGTTAATGGGCGCCATTAAGATTCCAAACCACCATTAATGGCCCACACTTTGCATAATTACAATAGGCCCTCAGAGTTATATTTCATATTTCTAGTTTCGGATACAAGAGTGATACATTTATACAAATAGGATGACCACATTCAGTAGATTATAAGTTTTGTAATGATACCTTACAAGAGACCTTTTGCATGAAGCATATTTTAGTTACATTATATTCACACTTATCAGCATACTTTCATAAAATCATATAAATTGCAACGTCACAATTTGGTGTGCCCCCTCTGAGTTTCTGCAGAACAGGCAACCCCTATGCACCAGTCCAGAGCTCAATGGTTCCCGGGCTGCTTCTACCTTTGTAACTACTACCAAAAAGCAATTCTTCAAATCCTCATTTCAATGGGAAAGAGGTTTGAACACAGAGGAAGAACTACACTTCCCAGTGCTCCCTGCGAAGAGGCTGGGGGCAGTGGAACTGCATGGCAGGGGATACGCCAGTGCCCTTTTGGGTAAACGATAGCCAGGGGCGGGGCTAGTAGAATGTAAAGTATCTAGCGGGTTGGGGGCGGGGACAGTAGAACACTGTGTATCCAATGGGCAGGGGGAGGCGTCAGCGAAGCTCGGGCAGGTGGAGCGGTCTTGGCTCCATGTGGTCGGGTTGAGGCTGCGCCGCCCTCCCCGCCTGTGTATTGGTCCCGAGGGAAACTCCGCAGCGCACCGGGCGGGGAGCAGCTGCTCTGAGCGCCGCGGGCAGTCGCCGCTTCCCCTTTGAGAGCCTTGTGCCCGGTAGCTCCACGTCCCTGTCCTAGCAGCGGCTGCCTGCTGTCCCTCCCTGCTTCCCCGCAGGCGGAGCACTAAGGCGTATCTGCCGGGCGCTGGGATCCCGGCTGGCCGGGGGCACGGCACCTTCCTAGGCTAGGCAGCGGCTCGCCCGGCTGGTGCGGAGATACTGGATCTGGGGACTGGGCTGTGAAGTGCCTGCGACTCCTCAGCCTCTCCCCTTCTGCGCTTCTCTCCAGTGCGCCCCTCGTCCCATCTCCCGAGGGGACCTCTATTCTACCGGCCCCAGCGCTCTCCTGTGTCCCCGGGGTGCAGGTTCTCCCCGGAGCCCCCTTCTGCCTGTTGTATGGTCGGGGACCCCAGCCCCAGGCAGCACCATGGCTTTTGCCAACTTCCGCCGCATCCTGCGCCTCTCCACCTTCGAGAAGAGGCGATCCAAGGAGTACGAGCACGTCCGCCGGGATCTGGACCCCAACGAGGTGTGGGAGATCGTCGGGGAGCTGGGAGACGGTGCCTTCGGCAAAGTGTACAAGGTGGGTCCGGGTGCCCCGGCCCGGGGCAATGCTGGGGGTGCCCTCGGGGGAACGTGCACAGACCCCCGGTGTGTATGTGGCGAGGCTGGCCTGGGGGGAAACTGAGACCCCAGGCACGTGGGTGGGTGGGTGTCCTGGCCTTGGGGCGGGGGTGGCATAGCAGCGTGGGGAAAGGTTACAGCCGGAGCGGTGCAGGGCAGCCCCGAGGACTAGGGGGAAGCAGCGAAGAGGACGGGCGGGGAGGGGGGTTAGGCCATGGCCAGGGGGCTCCATTTCCCCGCCTCACTCGTTGGAGTCTGAGCCTAAAGCTGCCCCTCGGGCAGAGCTGAGATGCTCCGGCACTATGATGAAAGGGCCCCCTGGGCTGTGTTTACAGCTCATCCGCTAGCGTCCTTTGACACCAGCCATTGAGTGCAGGTGCCCTGAGGACTGTGTGTGCAGTGTGGGGAAGCTGTAGGAAGACACACCCACCCTTTGGAGACTGCCGCGGGGTGGGGGTGGTATTTGACTAGAGCTGAGGAACTTTTTGACCGAGAATCCCCAAACAGGATTGTCATTTTTGGGGTGGATGGGGGAGGTGCAGGCCCTTCTGCCTGGGTGGGTCCCTATGGCATTGTGCGGGCCAAGTGTCTGGCTGGGAGGTCCCCAGGCAAATACTGGGTGCCCTGGAGTGGTTTTGGGTGCTGGGGATGATACATAAGTAGAAATAACAATATGTCCGTTGTGCCAATTTATTTTCTAGCATTATATCTACCATTTCCTCCTCCTGTCCTTCCCAAACCCTCTCCTAGTCCAGCATGTGTCAGCTGAGATAAAGCTGTGTCCTAGTACATGTCGCAGGTGGCTGACAAGGGCACCTGCAGAGGCTGTCCCAGAGCTCAGCAACACACAGCAAATCACCTTTGGCACTTTCTTTTTCTATCAAATCTTAGCAGCATTAAGGGCCGAAAGATCTCCTGTCTTTGTGCCCTGTTGCCCAGGGCTTGTTCACAGTTTGTCTCCTGACTTGTTAAACAAATCTAGAACTGTTTTCAGCATTTCAGGCAAAACCCTTTTGGGAGCCTGAGTCAGCTTTGCAGATCCCACTAGCTACTGTGACTAGAAACTGATGAAAAGCTATGTACTTTGCATTAGGGGATGGGAGAGATGAAAGTGTCCCTGTGGGTAGGCGCAAGGAGAGGTGAGATGCTGTTTTCTGAGTGATACTTTAATAGCTCTGCTGGGTGTTCCTTGCCCAGCCTCTAGGTAATATGAATGAAGAGATCTTACTTAGAAGTCAGCACTCAGAAGGTGGCATGCAAGCTTTGTATGCTTCCAGTGGTAAAAATATTCATATCCCTGCGGTCCTTGCAAGCAGGAAACAGTGCGAATCTCTTGGAGTTTGCAAAGGAGACATGCCTGTTGACAGCAGGGACAGATGCAGTGCTATGAGTGCTTAACCTTTATGTTAAGGGACTGCGTTTTCAAAGGCCAGATACTCTATTGTACTTTCTATTGCTTGTCAAACTGCAGGCTTATGCGATGCTGAGTACTAGACAAACAAGCCTGCACAGTAACTGCGGGGATGGTGTCTTAAGACAGTTAGAGACTTGTCACTAGAAGGTGAAGAGGGTTGATGTTCCAGCCGTATTACAAGACCTGGCTTCAAACGGTGTTCAGAGTCAGAAAAGATGAATTTAGGGGTCTTATTGAATCTACTCATAGGCATCAGTTCACATTGCAAAATTGCCAAAGAATTTGATGGATATGTAAACGTTGCTGAAGAACGGGTTGAAACCCACATAGGTGAAGGAAGCAGGTGGGCTGCAGGTCAGGACTAAGGTGCTTTACCAGAGCCCCTGGGAATGATTACTTGTCTGTCTCATGTTGCTACTAAAACCTCATTTTCTTAAGCATTAATAATTATCTAATAGTGCACAACTTGTGCTGAAAGTGGCACTGTCTTAACAATTACTCTTCTCAGAAATCTTTACCCTGCTGTTGTTACCAGTAGCACCTGAGGGTAGAAAGAGAGTAGAATATTTTTCTCTGGCTTCATTTTGCTTTGGGTATTGGAAAGCACTTTGTCCATATTCGCTTTAACTTTTTCCCTTGTATAATCAGTTGCCCCTGTTTGGGAGTCTTTCAGACAAAGACAGGAAATAGTCCTTCAAAATAGGAAAAATATAATTGTGGGGAGAACAACAAATTGGAACAGGATCTCTGGGAAGTTTTAAACCCATCCATCACTCTTGAATGCCATTACTAAAATATGGAATCAAATTAAAAAAATCACTATAGTCAAACAGGCTGTTTGTAACTGAAGGCATTACCTGCATAATCATGAATGCGAGCCCCACCCCAAATAACTCTGTCTCCTTTCACTTGCCTTGTCCCCAGGTGCCTGGAAAGGCATGCAGTAATATAAGCTGCCATACTGTAGTGTGCACATTAAAATTAAGCCACTTACCACTATAGTATTTAGTCATGTGTATCTGCTTCCAGGCTTTAAATATCTACTTCTAAGATGTCTCTTTTTTTATTTTATTTTTTAACATGATTTATCTTTAAGCAAGGGCTTTTGAATTCCAGCAAGAGTCCAAGAACTAACTCTTTCAGTCTCCACAATCAAACTTTTCCATTGCCCATCTTCTCTCTCCTTGGGCTTACCCTTCCTGATAGAAAAGGACATTGTTGGTGTATAAATGGTTGGTGCTGAAGCATTTTGGATTCAAATGTGTCCAGTGTATTTATTATTTGTAAGCTGATGGGGACAGATCATATTCAAAAATAGTTATAAAGTCACATTTAGAAACTAGACGGCAGCATTGTTATAGAGACGCAGCCCTCTGTGCCACTAAGCAGGATTTAATCCATCTGTTCTCTTCCCTTCCCCATCTTCTAAATCAACGCTGGAATCTGGAGCTAAGAGTCATGGGTGTGTGTAGCAAAATGGCCTTGTACAGGATGCTGATGTGAAATGCTTAGACATGCCTTATTGTTTGTGTTCATTTGTGTACACACACACACACACACACACACACACACACTGCAGCTAGTCAAGATATAGAAAACACTTGAAATCACTCTCTGAGACTTCAGACACATCTTGCTGTGTACACAAGCAAGTAGTTTCAGACTCCTTGTCCAAACAACAAATTTATTATGAAGAATCAGATGTTTGCATTAGGTTAGTGTACAAAGTATTTTACTTACCTCTTGCATGAGCATGCAGTATTATGGTACAGTTTGCCTGCAGTTGTAGCCTACCCTCTTTCAATTCTTATACTATGCCCATCACCATAATATCTGAGCATACTGTGTGCGCGTGTTTTAAATGCATCAACATCTTGCTCCTGGCTGAAACAACTAGCAAGGTTCAACTCAGGAGCAAACTTAAAAAGTTTGGTAAAAGAAAAAATGGGCAACATTCAAGTTTTGGTTTTAATAAGGTTTTTGTTATGGTGTAGGAGGGAGAACTCAGGTGTGTAATTGCTTCATTGAGTGCTCTTAAAGTATAAAAAACCAAACAAATAAATTAAAAAATGTTTTTTTCATTAAACAGTTGGTGTGGATTTCCTACATGTGAAGCTGACCAACTTTGAAGTAGTTTCCTACTTTTGTCAACATTGTATCAGTAATTTTAAGGGCCCCTGACAACTTGATTGTTTTAAATGAGTCATTTAAAAAATAGTTTGACAGAACCCTTCTAAATAGCACATGTTGAATCATAAAGAATTCTCCAGTCAAATGAAAATTACTGGGATTCTCCTGCTCATGCCTAGAGAGATCTGTATAGCAAAGGAGAACCTGGCTGTAAAGGGGAAACAGGGAAACACTCTACGCACACACGAATAAAGCTGCAAAGTGGCAGGGGAGGACGAGGGGTGAGAAGCAGTTTTCCTTTAACTGTCAGTTGTTGTAATCTCTGGTGTGGTGTTATAAGTAACTGTAGTGTGGGTACTGCATTGTCAGATGGAAATGTGATCTTTCAAACACACTTTGCTATTGGCCTGATCCAAAATCCACTGAAGACAATGGGAGCCTTTCTGTCTTTTGGATCAGGCCCTGTAAAAGCAGGCCTGTAGCTACAGGAAGCCTTCATTAGCTGTGAATGCTATTCAGTTTATATTAAGGGGTCTTTGCAGCCTGCAATACCTCTAGATTTGGAGACCCATAAATACAAAGAATAATTGTAGGATTTTCCCAAAGGAAATGATTACTAGAGGAAAAAAGTTTGATGGTGATCATGGATTATTCATGCTCTTCACTATGGCTGCACTAAGACAAGTCTTCTAAAACTTCCAGCCATGGCTCCATTGACTTTTAGTTTTCTGGACTGGAGCTAGTTGCTTCAACTTTAGGCAGCTGAGCTGGGTTCTCTGGATACTAATCTCAGGGGCATCAGCAGTGGTGTTGTCTAACATGTAAAGGAGACTCTGCACGAATATCGAAGGGGCTAGTTAGGAGTGCATGTACAAGCTGACAGGCACATGTCGAAAGACTTCTTCCCTTAGAACTTGCTGTATTTAATCATGGGATTGTTTTGCTGTGTTTATGCTTTTTATGAAATGCTATCACTGTGTTCCAGTAGCACAGAGGAGAACACCTACTCCCCTGATAACACTTGCCTGTGGCAGGGTGTGGACAGGATGTCCACTTCAATAGTGCGGTCTATCCTGCTGCTTGCAGTTGCAATGCCAGTTTTGCAGCAAACAGAATTCATTAATTTGAATTCCTGATCAAGGGCTTTCAGTAAAAGGTTCTATATAGATATTATTCCGCCCCACCCAGCCCCAGAAGTTATCTGATTGCAACTTCAGGAACACAAATTAGTGTCTCCTTTCTAAAGAAATTGTTATATGCTTCCTCTTTTTCTTCTTCTCCGCCTCAATTTAAAAAAAAATCCATTCTAATTATTCAGTCTGTGATGGCAGTAAGGTGCGTAATATTATGTACCCTGGAGAATATAACTACTATTTAAAACTTGGTGTGAGGAAAGAGAATGAAAATAAAACCGCATATTTGCTATGTAGCATATAGCTGCAGGTTGTGCCTGGATCCCATGGTGATAGATACATTAGAAGTGCTTGGACTGTTTCCTCTCCTGCCTGCCTCAGTGCTCACTAATTAAAACTGCAGCTCTCTGACTTTGGGGTGGATTTCGGTAACTCGGGCCTGATTCCACTAATATCTCTCCATGCAGTTTTACCGACCTGCACGTTAAGTTTCTAAGTTGCTGGCCATTCTAAAAAACCCCAATAGTTTTCCAACTGTATCATAAAACATTCACAAAATATTTGCATGTTTTGTAAGGTCACATTTTGGCCTGTTAATTTTGGCCTTGTCTCTTCGAACAGCAAGGGGGTTATTTTCTGTTTAAAAGGGGGCAGGGGAAGAAGTTGCTTCTTTCTTAGTAAATGGGTGTCAGCATCCTAGTGGTCCTACAGATACAACCACTATGGATGACATCCTGGTCCCATTAAGATCAAAGGGAAAACTCGCATTGAATTCAGTGTGGCCAGGATCCCCACATAGGGCTCTAAGCACTACGCTTATCCCGCTCTGCGTATAGAGCCCCCCAGTCTCTCAAACGGTTCTGCAACTGAAGACTTGGATTAAAACATGGATACCATATTCAAAACTAAGTGATTTAGGCACCCACTGACTTTCAGTGGGTTTTTAACTCTTAAGTGCCTAAGTCAATTTTTGAAAACTTTACCCAAGGTCTTTTATCACTTGTGCTAAGTTTCAGCAAACATTTCTCTTAAGAAACTGATGTAGCTTTGACACTGGCATGCTTAAGGTATTGGAGGGTTTAAAGCGTGAGATGCATATGGTATTAAACTAGCAAAAGCCCCTGCTTAACTGACTAGAGCATTCACAGTCTAGCTCATGGGTCGGCAACCTTTCAGAAGTGGTGTGCCGAGGCTTCATTTATTCACTCTGATTTAAGGTTTTGTGTGCCAGTCATATATTTTAACGTTTTTAGAAGGTCTCTTTCTCTAAGTCTATAATATATAACTAAACTATTGCTGTATGTAAAGTAAATACGGTTTTTAAAATGTTTAAGAAGCTTCATTTAAAATTAAATTAAAATGCAGAGCCCCCCGGACTGGTGGCCAGGACCCGGGCAGTGTGAGTGCCACTGAAAATCAGCTCATGTGCCGCCTTTGGCACGCGTGCCATAGGTTGCCTACCCCTGGTCTAGCTTCTCTGGCCTGACACTAGGTCTTAAACTTGATTCCCATTTCCCAGCTTTGCTTAGTTCTCAGTTAAGACGACCCCCCAGGTCCCTCGCCTCTGAAGCAATGCCTGAGCATTGTATCCCAGTGCCCTCACAGCGATGTGGGGTCACGGAGGGGCAGTCTGCCATTTGTGAGGAGAATATTGAGGGAACTGCTTCTGCTTGGAAGTGGAGTCTAAGTCAGTCCAATTTCTTATGTTTCAATTGACTTACTTACAGAAAAACAGCTCCCAATGCAGCCACTTTACAAAGTATAAAGGCCATAAAACATCTCTTGTCAGCTGTAATAGCATTCTATTGCTTTTGTGTTCACTTCCTCAGTGGCTACCTGTGATCTCATGCAAAAGGATTTAGTTAACCTGACTTGAGATACTTTTGCCTGGCATTCCTATAGCTTGGAAATAGTTACTGAAACTGCACATGAAGGAGGTCCCGGAGGACCTGCTGGGCAAAGTGCGTGTGTGCTGGAACTTCTAAAGTGTTTGCGTTGTTGTCTGTATTGAGTTTCGTGTAACATTTGCAAGCAGGTTCAAGCATGCCACCTCTGTCTCCATCAACGAAGTCCTTCAAGAGCAGGGGTAGGCAACCTATGGCACGCGTGCCAAAGGCGGCACGCGAGCTGATTTTCAGTGGCACTCACACTGCCCGGGTCCTGGCCACCAGTCCGGGGGGCTCTGCATTTTAATTTAATTTTAAATGAAGCTTCTTAAACATTTTAAAAACCTTATTTACTTTATACACCACAATAGTTTAGTTATATATTATAGACTTATAGAAAGAGACCTTCTAAAAACATTAAAATGTATTACTGGCACGCGAAACCTTAAATGAGAGTGAATAAATGAAGACCCGGCACACCACTTCTGAAAGGTTGCCAACCCCTGTTCAAGAGGATCTGTGCTGTAGAGCAGAAGCAATTCACAAGCTCAGTACACCAGCAATGATTGTTGGGTTTCTAATTGCGGAGATAGGAAAGTGAAGGGCTAATTTTTCCCTACACGGGCCCGGTTGATCTGATGCATTTCTGGCATGTCGCAAAAAGGCTGAACAAATTGTGCCCCAAAATACTGTAGCCTTGGCTGCCTAAGCCCCATTCCCTGGCACTGACTCACACCAGCTATTCAACCCGCTGCTCAGCTGTGAGCTTCCTCTGCACCCAGCTCAATGTAGAAAGTTGCTAGGAAACCTCCAACAAGTGGTCGCATGTTTTTTTTCCTTTAGCCTTTAAGACTTTTTGACAAAACCATGGCTGTGGGTTGGACTGAAGCAGGCAGGCTTCCTCCCCGGGGAGGAAGAGGTTAATAGTGAGCAGTGCACAGTGTTACAAAGCTCTTGGGTCTATGCTGGCTGAATATCTCCAGGAGACTTGGGGGGATTCTTGTTTAGTGGATCCTTGGCTCTTAAATCTTCTCTATCCCTTCCCCCTGCTTCAAAGCAACAAGGGGCCCCCTGGGAAGGAGCAGATGTATTATCAGATAAATCCATTTGCTAGTCACGCTTCCCCATACCCACTCAAAAATAGGAGGTGAGCAGATGCTGCAGCGCAGCACTTTAAAAATATCAACAAAGAAAAAGTCAGCTGGTTGGCCTTGCCGCTTCTGATGCACTCAGCGCCATGGTATATGGGCACTAGCTGGTGAGCGAGAAGCAATACTGAGCTAGTCCTTAAAGGCCTGTTATTGCCACCCATCTTTGTGTGATGTGCCACTGCTTTAATCCTTTTAGTCTCTCATCCACGGTCCGGGAGAAATGATGCTGGGTTCTCCTTCAGCCCTCTGTGAGGAAACACGCGTGTGTCAGGGTCTTGCGTCATGCTTCGATCACGTTATTCGCTTGTCCTTGTGATATTTTGGAGCTGGGAGATCCACAGCCATAGGCTGATCTCTCTGACTGTGACTTATTGCACCTAGTCTGCAAAGCTGGGGGAAGTGTTTCTGCTTCTCATTAACATTTCACAATTTGTTTTCCAAACCACTTTTTTCCCCCTAATCCTTCCAAAAAGTTTCCATGGTTGCCGGAGTAACCGATCTTGGTGCAACTCATTAAGAGTTGGACAGTGGTTTTTCTAATCCTGGCTGAAATTACATGAATGGGACAGAACCCAGTGTGTTGCACCATGTTTACCAGAAGGCTCTATATCACACACAGTGAGTGGGCTGAAAGCTTTTGCTTATGCATGTCATGTGGGAGTTGTGCCTCAGCTAGTGCTTACCACCTAGGACTACTGGGGCACAGACTTGGGCTCCTTTGTCTCAGAAGCGCTGTGTGAAGTTATCTTGCCTGCCTCAGTTTCTTCATCTTACAGATGACACCTTGGTCTGTCAATCTGTGAGGACTGATAAACTGTGGTTAAACAGTGCTATTGAAAAGTGAGATATCACTAACTCTCTGCTCAGCTTTTCTTCCCTCCCTCCCCACACCTTCCCTTAGGAAAACACTTTTCCTTCCTGCTAAGGATCAGACAGAGCTTTTTTTA
>NC_048305.1:20477021-20607001 GCF_013100865.1 Trachemys scripta elegans | reverse complement strand
CCTCTCTTCCAGTAGCAAGATAGATCCTGGAAACACGCTACCCTCCCTCACCCATAGCCTGGTAATTGGAGCAGGCATGGCACATGATTTATGGCGCACTCCATTTCTCTCCCAGTGAATCTAGTGCCAAATGAAGCACTGCAGGACTTGGCATAAGTAAACAAGGATGGGGATAGTGGGGAAGGAAACATGCCAAGGAGACTGAGGAAACAGTCGATCAGACGGAGCCTTACATTGAAACGTGTTGTTAAGCTCCCAGCTTAATGCTTGTTCAGAGAGAGGCAGAGTTATGCAGGTCAGTGGTGGTCACCATAACTTGATACAGCGGTCCAAGAATAAGGGAGAAGGCTTTACGTTGGTGAGCTTTGCGGCACAAATAAGAACATGTGAACAGAAATGAAAGCACTTGTATGTGTGTGCTGGGGCAGCAATGGCTGCTGGGTAGAATAAGGTTTCCTCTTTCTGGTTTGGGGTAAAACTTTACGAGGTCTAGCCTGCTAATAGTTCAGGGTGGCGTTTTTAGAAGTGGGGAGGTGGGGTGATGAAGAGAGCTAATGAGCCTATCTATGTAGGCCTCATTTCCAGTAGGCTCAAAATAGTAGGCAGTGTTGAACCTCTATGCTAACTTGCCTTTGAAGAGGGGTAGGAAGGAAATACAAATCAGGCCTGCGATGCCAATGTTTCTTGTTGTCCTAAGGCAGGTTCCTACCCAGTGCTATTAATCTTCCTCCTTTCATGTGCGGTGAGAATGACTGGGCATTTGCACCTTAATTCTTACAATCGTTTGTATAAAATTCCTCATAAAGCAACCTTTGAATCCCCTTTTACAGGAAAGTACTTCCCTTCTCCTCCTCCTGTGGGTGGAACATCTCCCTTAGGAGAATTTATTGGTCAACTCTTATACTAGAGATCTGAAGCCCTAGTGGCTCAGCTGAACGTAGGGTAAGAACCTAACACGCACATGCTGTCTGGCTCACTCAGCGTTGCCAGCATGTTGCTTTGGTAGAGGTAGCGAGGTTAGAATGAGGGTGACATGTTGGGTGAAAACCTCAGACTATTGAGGTCATTTGCAGTTTTCTCACTGATTGGGATAGGGCCAGGATTTTCACTGCTTTTGTACAAAAATGGGTTCATAGTCACCTGGCACAGTGGTTGTACCCACCACTCCATTTTCCTGCTTACATGGAACTGACAAAGGACACGAATGACCAACGTCCTTGCATGCAAAGAGTTGGGTAATGTCAGTCAAGGTCTCACTTTGCTACCAGATGTTAACAAGTGTTTAGTTCCACCACCCAGTGGAGCGGGCTGGGGAGTCCTCTTAAAAAGCAACAGCTAATGGGTATTGGGGTCTATCTCTTCTCCCCTGCCAATGGTAAGCAAGTTCTTGTTGTGGAGTTGACTGTTTCGCTCCCAGATCAGCCTCTCTGCCCTCCCAGCGTGAGTTTAGTCACCTGTGCCATGGCGCCTCCCAGCACAGTGCTGGGAATCCCACGAGTCTCTTGTTGCATCCATAGCGCTTCATTCTGCAGCCCTGACCTTTTTAGTATCTCTCTCTCTCTGCCTGTTTGTCATAGCGCTCTGCTGGGTGGTCCCAAACACTGAGTTCAGAGGGTATAAAATTGCATCATTTATTGTGACAAACCCTAAGTGACTCTATGGGGCTTGTCAGCTAGGAAACTAATTTCAGCTGTCATTGATTATTTGACTGTTATATGAACATTAACTCTAGCTTCTCTATAGTGCGTTAATTTATTGATGCAGACAGCTCAGGCTAAGTTCATTTGAAAGCAATTAACCATTGTGTTGTCCCTGAGAAATATCTGAACGAGCAATTACCAGATCTACACAATGTGACCATGCTGCATGCAAAGTCTTGTTATCGAAATTATCAACCCGGAAATGCAGCGTTTGATGAGGGAGAATAAACATACACTCTATTTGTTTTAAACAAAGTCACTGGACTTCCAGTTCAAAGAGATTTGAAGTGTCAAACTCCTCTCAACACAGAGGAGAGCCTTTTGGGGGGCGGGGGGGGAGTGGAAGGGAAGAAGTGATAGAAAATGCAGACTTCACCCTGAAAATGGGGTGATGTTGTTCCAATATAATGTTAGAAAGATCAGCCTTTGCTTTGGGAGGAGCAAGTGGGTAATTTGGAAGTGCTGACAAGCAAATGGAGGAAGAATGAATGTGCTATAGTACTGATAAAGCTTTGTTCTAAAAAAACCCCATGCTTTCAGTAGTGATTTCTCCTTTTATAATGAAAAAGAGTAAGTTCACTTGGAGCCTTATCCTTACATCACCTCCATACCATGACTCCCTTCTCTTTCAATGGACAGCAAGACCTGGCCTCTGGGAGCATGTTCATTATGCCTTCGAATAGTTCTAGGATGGATTCGTCAGCCTCTGAATTTTGCAATAGCTCATGAGGTGATTCAGACACAAAGACGATGATCTCTTTGGCCTTTCACTTAGACTAGGTTTTGTGCAATCCAGTATTTCCACTTCTGCATTCTACAATGTTGTTTTTACTGGAATCCAGACCAGCCTTTTGCCTTTGCTGGTGGGGAGGCCACGTGTAGGAAGAAGCTTGGACATTTCTTGTACATAGTCATTGGTAGAGATCCTTTCTTCTACAGTATTCAGTCTTTATTCCTTATGTCCATAACCTCAGCAATAACTTTTTGCCTCTGCCTCTTGCGTGTAATCCTATAAATATGTTCTGTTGCTCTGGGTATTCCCAGTGTGTTCAGCTGTAACATGTCTGGCAGCCACCTCTCTCTCTATAACTACAACTAAATCCTCTTCTTGCCTTGTAACCTTAGATTCTGATCCTTTCCTAGGTTCTGTAGATGTGCTTCAGTGGGTGACTTTTAATTGATAAATTTTCCAGTGGTAGGTGCATGCTCCTATCTTGCTTTTGCATTTACTCTTTTTAAAAGATGTCAGTGTCAGCTGCTTAATCTCCAGCAAGGTGGGTGCTGGTCATAAAAGCATTTAGGATTTCAAATACCAGGGCTATAATTCCATCCATCGCTCATCAATACAATCTGGGCACCTCGCTGGCAGCTCTGCTTTTTTTCGTGTTAAGCAGCAGTCTAGGGATAAATTTACCTTGGGGTTAAAATGGCCTTGAGTGTGGGCTTAAAGACGCAACTTGATGCACTTTGGAATAAGCTGCTGTGGTTCATAATCAGGCAGTTTATATTCTTGGCATCTGTGCATTCATCTGCTGAGTTCCTGAAGATCTCTTATGTTGGTGAACTTCAGTGGAAAAACTGACTGCCTCTGACATGCTGCTAGCTCTTTAAATGTTGAACGGCTGAGAGTATTTTACCTGAGGGCAGAAATGCTTTTCAATTTCCTACTTCTCCATATTCCAGCATTTTTTTTCTGGCTGGATAG
The DNA here is from genome assembly GCF_013100865.1 of Trachemys scripta elegans. NCBI lineage: Eukaryota > Metazoa > Chordata > Testudines > Emydidae > Trachemys > Trachemys scripta. Next base: position 20,603,596 of record NC_048305.1, on the reverse strand, counting down.
CTGGCTGATGTTCCTTCTGTGGAACCCCTATAGTTGGGGAGATGTGTGCTGAAGACAGTGGATTAGTGGCTAAACTATACTTTCTTTTAGAGTGGTGAACTCCAAATTGTTTTGCTGTTTAAGAAATCTGCCTCATAAAATAGAGCAGTAGGTCACCATAGTCCAAAATGCTTTCCTCATCAATCCTAAGGCATGGCTCAAGCAATAAATGCGTATACAGTGCTTTACCAACGTTGATCCATTCTGATGTTTTCTCAGTGCCCTCCACCCCTAAAAAACAACTGATACATTTTACAGAGAGGGAAACTGAGGCAGAAAGTTGTATTTGCCCAAGGCCGCAGAGGGAGCCAGTGCTGGTGCCAGATTACACGTAACACAAGGCTGTAGAGAAGTTACATTTAATGACCCTTTTCTTACAGCTGGCAGTTTGTAGAGAGTGATATAGCTTCAGTTACTCAGCCTGGAGATGTGCGTTCTCATTGCTATTAGGAATATTGTCCTGGCTTCAAGGTCAGAAACTTAGAAGGACACAGATTCCTTAAATATAATTGTTAGTTTGGTTTTCAGTCTACCTTCATGTGATTTCCCTCCCACACTCCCTTCCCCTCAGTATCTGTGGGGCAGATTCTGATCTATTGCATGGCAATTGAGATCAGAAGCTGGCTTGAAACTTTAAATTATCACTGGTCTGTCTTGTAAATCTGAATTGTAGTTCCATGGATAGCAGTGCAAGCGTGTGACCCACTTGCTTCCAGATTGGTTTCACTCTATGTCCATGTTGTATTATGTCATGACTAGCAAAACTCCAGCAAGCAGAGTTCAGGGAAATGGCCAGCCATAAGTTACAGAAATGCTGCATACCAGAACACAGCCCAAGTCTGATGGTAGGTCTGCATGTATCCGGCATCCTGAAAGCTGCTTTCTGGGTTGGGTGGGTGGGTTGAGGATACATGATACAGCTGTCAGACTGTGTAGATGTAGATGTGTCGTTCAGCACAATATGGATGAAGTTGGCAGGTAATAGTAGCTCTAACTTCAAGGATACAAGGGGATGGTATAAGTGCAAAATATTCTTATAAACGTGACTGGAAACAATTGCCTTAAATTCCAAACCTGTAGTGGGATTGTAAATGTGACTTATAGTGTAATTCTGAGGTGTATGCTCTAGCACATTTTTCTAAAGCTCATGTAGTAGGAGGACGTACTGCCAAATTCAGATCTGGAGTGAGCACGTGGAGCTCTATAGAAGAAAACTCACCTGACTGTAGCAGATTTGGATTTGGCCTCTCCAGTGCAGTCACTTGGGGAAGGCAGCGTAGTTCAGTGCATAGGGGTTAGACTCCCAGTCCAGAAATCTGAATTCAGTTTCCAGCTCTGCTACTGACCTGTGTGGTCTTGGGTAAATCACTTTGCCTCTCTGCCTCAGTTTCCCCCTGGAAAGCAGGGGGAATTAGTGTCCTTTTGTGAAGCACTTTGAGACCCTCTGAAAAGCGTGGTGTTTAGTGCTGCTTATTCATAGCAATGGGCCCACAGGGCAGTACTGGTTTCGACATACAGATTCCCTTTCTTGAGTCACTGGTTCGCTGGGTTTGAAATCGGAGCAGCAGGTGCTCTGACTACTGGCTCAGAAAGTTATCTGCTCTTATGCAGACTTCCTCTGAAATGTGACTTTGTAACTTCCTCTAGCAGTGTTCAGTAAATCTGCCTTCTCTGCCCCAGCTGACCTGCAGGCCATGGCGGAGAGAGGGCTCTGCTCTTTCCGTCTCCGCTGTTGAGCAGCTCCAGCCTCGTCTTCCCTGAATCGATACCAGTAGTCTCCTACTTCCGTTAATGGGGAGAAGAGAAGAGGAAGCTGAGATGGTCAAAAATGTAACTGCTTTAGTGCTGCCTAAAGTACAACGCCTGGTTGGAAAGCTAGCAGTTCCTGTGCTGTTAACCCGACTGGGGACAGCCTTAAAGTCTCACTGGGTATGTCTACACTGCAATTAAAAACCTGCAGCTGGTCCATCTGGCTCAAGCAGCCCCTTAGCTTGCACCCCTTAATTTTGTCTGTTTAATCTGTTTAATAGGGCTGTGCACTTTGAGTCTTAGGCCATTGTGTGCTAGTCCATTAGTGCTGACTGGGTTTGGCTAGTTACCAGCCAGGGGAGACATCCCTGCCCTGAGGAGTTTCCAGCCCATACAAGTACTGCGTTAAGTATTCAATCTAAACGGATACATAAGCATATAGTTTCCTAAAACATCCTGTTTTCTGAATAAGAATTGCTCATACCCAGAGGGAGACTGTAACAGGGGGTTGCTCTGTTGTTACTCAGCCTGTTAGTCAAAGTAACACCCCTCACTGGAATGGAGACTGTTCCTCTGGGGGGTTTGAGCTGCTTTGCAAGCCCTGATTTCATGAGGCCTTGCAGTCTTTTTACTGTTGGGCAAACTGAGGCAGAGAGGGAAGTGGCTTGCCCAGACTTCACACACAGTTAGTGGTCAAGCTGGGAACAGATCTCCTGCTCAAATCTGCCTAATCTCCAACTCTTCAGTGCTGTCAAGCTTCTAAGAAACATTTAACATGGTTGAAGTATCTCTAGCAAGGGTGTCCTGTAGGTTTCTGGTAGTGCCATGGCCAGTTTTGTAAGTTGGGCTATTGTGTCCTGAGGTTTTTCCCCTTGGGTCAGAACACAGGTGCTCTGAGCACTCTCTCTTTCTGCCAGTGGACTGTGTCACCATGCCTAGTATGACCAGCAGGGCTGTGGAATCTGCCATAGAATCCATTCCTTGGGGGGGAGAATTGTGCTTCAGAGTCAAAGCTTTTGGCTAGATCCCTGCAACTTCTGCAGTGTGGTTCTGCATTTTCAGTGCAACGTTCTGCCTCATCATTCTTAATTTTTAATATAAAATTACACTAGTGCAATGGCTCATGTTCCTGGCTATGGTAGTAAATATCATATTTATGTCAATAATATCCCTTTAAAAAATTCAGAACTTCCCCAGAATTCCTATCCACTGCATCAGAGCAAAGGCCCCTTGTTGTGGAATGGGGGACGGGGGAGGGCTTGACAACTAAGCACCTAGGAGAGGGCAGGGGTCCCTTCCCCACCCCTCATTGCTCTGTGCACTGCATATGGCACCTCGGTGCAAATCGGAAATTAGAGGGGATGCTGTGCTACAAATGCACCTTCTAAATGCCTGCCAAAAGGAGGCTTTATCTGGTGACCCTCTCTTCCAAAATAAATAAATAAATTAAAATAAAACAAAAAAGGAAGAGAGAGAAAGCTGGCAGGGAGGCAGGGCCTTCCATCTGGGCCTTCTGGCTCCCTGCACAAGTGAAACTCTGTTCGCTGAACTAATTGCAGAAGTCAGCAGTGCCACTGAGGGATGGCAACTGCACTGCAGATACATCTCCCTGGAGTAGTCTGTGGAAAAATAACCCCCCCCCCCCTTTGCAAGCAGGCTTCCCTTCACACCTGCTGAATGCTCATCTTCTACTCTCTGATATTTATATTGTAAATGGGCTGCTGCACATGAAAATGAATGTTTTTGAATTGCATGATGCTTTGAATGCTTACTGGTGGGGCTTTCTGGTGCTTCTAAAGTGACTAGTACAGTCCTCTAAATGCACTCTGGCTTCCATCTTGGAGTGGGGAGAGAAGAGGATTTGGGTTCATGAGGGTGGGAAGCCCTAGAAAGCAAATACATAGAGTGGGGCGGGGGGGAGGGGTGGACAGGACCCAGTATTTTGATTCGAGGTGTGTAACACATGAGAGCATGCATGCACCAGAGAAGGTTATTCAGTAGACTCCTAGAAATGTAGGGCTGGAACGGGCCTCACCCCTAGCATAGAGGAGAGGCAATGGTATTAGAGATGCAGATGGACTCTCTTGCCTTGGATCTGAAGTAAGAGGACCCCTCCAAGTTTGGGGAGTTTGGTTCAGGCTCATCATTAAAATAGATTGGATGTGATTCACGGTGATCCATGTCCCCTCTTGCCAGGAGAACCTGTCTGGAATTCAAGGACAGTGGCTATAAACAATGCCACTGCTGAGGACAGCTGAGTGCAGGGTCTCTAGGTGCTTCTCAAGTGCATCGGGGCACTGGAGGATGTTGAGTTTGACTGGCCTTGATCAGAGGGGAAGTGCATGCGTAGTGTTATAACCACAAAGGGAAGCCACACCTTTTCTCACAGCACATACTTCCTCTCCCAGATCTCCACCAGCCTCTAACGCACACAGAGGCTCTATGGGGGTATTTATTCTTGCTCTGTACAGTCATCATTGTCCATTTTTTTTTTTTTTTTTTTTGAAAGAACTCTATTTGGAAGGCAGCACTTTCCTGTGTCTCCCACCGGTCCACTTACCCGCCCATTGCTTTTCAGTGTCCTGGTGGTAATTCATTCCTTAAAACTTAAGAGGAAAAAATTAGAGGCACCTTGTAATTGTTCCAACCTCAAGCTAGTTTTACATGTCCTAATGGAAATGGGGTCACCACCCACTTCATCCTCTTTGGGTGTATTTGGGTCAGCAAGTGCTGGATTCTTCTAAAACCGCTAGAGTACAAATCTGTTGTTTGGAGAGTGAAGACTTTACTTTCTTCTACGGTAAACTCTCTCCACGCTTCATGCAGTTTCCCCTCATTCTTTTATCCTCTGCCAGGCCACTTATTTAGTTTAGATGATACAACCATATATTGAGAGAGACTGATTCAGCTGGACCTACTTTGTTTATGCTGGGAACTAATCCTTTTCTAAGCTCTCTGCATAGGCCTTCCAAACAGATACATAAAAAGAGAAAGCAACAAGGTAGATCATAATTGGAGCCTGCCAGCATTTCCCCCTCAAACAATAACACAGAAATGTGGCTTTCCCCTTCTCTCAGGTCATGGCTGAATGCATCACGCCAAACTCTTGTATGAAAGCAGTTGCCTGCCTGCCTAGAATACTCTGCACCAAGTTTCCCTCCTTGTTCAGATGGAGGGGTATACATACAGTGTACATGGAACACTTAAAAATAAAGTGGACAGAGCACTAGGAAATGCACCATAGGGAGAACTCTTGCCTTGACAGGGAAATAGACTGGGTGACTTAAGAGGGATTTCTACTACCCCTCAAACTGCTGATTCTGTGAAATTGTGAAAACAGTCTTTGTGCAGGGTGTGACTTCCTGAGTCAGATAGCCAACTGCCAGTCCCTTCCCCTTTGGGTGAAGAATGCTAGCAGTTCTATGCCTTATAGGGAAGCTTTTTTTCTATGGGCACTCACATTCAGAGCAGACTAAAGCAAATGTACTGCCAGCCAAGTGAAATTGACTAACATCCTGATCTGTGACGCCCCACACTGCACCCTGGAGGGTGGGACTCTGAAGAATTTCGAGCTGCTGCTGAGAGTACTCTGGCTTCTGGGGAGGAGAGGGGGAAGAACACAGGAGAGAGGGGAAGAATGGATGTCTCAGGGAGTGGGAACAAACTGCCATTGGGCATGTGAGCAGAAAAATGCATTGTCAGACCCCCCCCCCCCCCCACCCCCACGCATCCTATGCCCAGCTTTGTGCCCTGTGTATTGGACACATCAGTCAGGCAGATGTTTAAGTGCCTGGTGTGTCACTGTTACCATTGCCTTTGTAGAGCGGTTGGCTTGGCTGGGAGACCAATGTCTGTCAATTGTTAACAAGTGGCTTGGCTAACATGATGCATTTGTTGACTTCAGTCTCTTAAATTATTTCTGGGGCCTTGGGAAGAGCAAAGTAATAAGAAAAACAATGCTGCAAACATTCCCGGATGGATGTTCAAGCAGCCTGCTGCTGGCACGGCATGGCTGCGAACAGAGGAACCACCCTGTCAATAACCTCCTTAGAGAGCAGCAGTGTGTATGTGGCTTCAGTTACTAAAATGCATCCACTGCTCAGACCCGTCCCTCATTATAAGTAACAGTCAGCATGGATTTGTCAAAAACAAATTGTGTAAAACCGACCTGATAGCCTTCTTTGACAGGCTAACAAGCCTTGTGGATGGGGGGGGGGGAGAAAGCGGTAGATGTGGTATATCTTGACTTTAGTAAGGCTTTTGATACTGTCTTGCATGACCGTCTCATAAACAAACTAGGGAAATACAACCTAGATGGAGCTACTATAAGGTGGATGCAGAACTGGTTGGGAAAAATCATTTCCAGAGTAGTCATCGGTGGTTCACAGTCATGCTGGAAGGGCATAACGAGTGGGGTCCTGCAGGGATCAGTTCTGGGTCTGGTTCTGTTCAGTATCTTCATCAATGATTTAGATAAAGGCATAGAGAGTACACTCAAAGTTTTGAGGACGATACCAACCTGGGAGGGGTTGCAAATGCTTTGGAGTTTAGGATTAAAATTCAAAATGATCTGGACAAACTGGAGAAATGGTCTGAAGTAAATAGGATGAAATTCAATAAGGACAAATGCAAAGTACTCCATTTAGGAAGGAATAATCAGTTGCACACATACAAAATGGGAAATGACTGCCTAGGAAGCAGGGTCGGCTCCAGGGTTTTTGCCGCCCCAAGTGGCGGGGGGAAGCCGCGATCATGATCAGTGGCAGCTCCACCGCGCCGCTTCATTCTTCGGCGGCAGGTCCTTCCCTCTGAGACGGACTAAGGGACCCGCCGCCAAATTGCTGACGAAGAGCCGAACGTGCCGCCCCTCTTCATTAGCCACCCCAGACACCTGCTTGCTGCTCTGGTGCCTGGAGCCGGCCCTGCTAGGAAGGAGTATTGCGGAAAGGGATCTGGGGGTCACAGTGGATCACAAGCTAAATGAGAGTCAGCAGTATAACGCTGTTGCAAAAAAAGCAAACATCATTCTGGGATGTATTCATAGGAATGTTGTAAGCAAGACATGAGAAGTAATTCTGCTCTACTCCGCGCCGATTAGGCCTCAACTGGAGTATTGTGTCCAGTTCTGGGCGCCACATTTCAGGAAAGATGTGAACAAATTGGAGTAAGTACAGAGAAGAGCAACAAAAATGATTAAAGGTCTAGAAAACATGATCTGTGAGGGAAGATTGGAAAAATTAGGTTTGTTTAGTCAGAAGAAGAGAAGGCTGAGAGGGGACGTAATAGTTTTCAAGTACATAAAAGGTTGTTACAAGGAGGAGGGAGAAAAATTGTTCTTCTTAACCTCTGAGGATAGCACAAGAAGCAATGGGCTTAAATTGCAGCAAGGGTGGTTTAGATTGGACATTAGGAAAAACTTCCTAACTGTCAGAGTGGTTAAGCACTGGAATAAATTGCCTAGGGAGGTTGTGGAATCTCCATCATTGGGGATTTTTAAGAGCAGGTTGGACAAATACCTTTCAGGGATAGTCTAGATAATACTTAGTCCTGCCTTGAGTTCAAGGGACTGGACTAGATGACCTCTCAAGGTCCCTTCCAGTTCTATGATTATTGTCTTCATAGAAAACAGACTGTTCAGCACATTGATTTTTAAATAGCTCTTTGGGGACCCGATATGGAAGTGGTCACTCCCGTTTCCTCAGCCCCTCCTCCTTTAAAGCTGAAGTAGATCGTATAATCACTTGCATTTGGACAAAGGTACAGATCTGTCTCAACACACCCCTGAACTGTCTGTCGTTTGGGGATTATACTCTAGTCCCTAGGCAGAATTGCATTGGGGGCAGGGTAGTTCAGATCACAGATGCTGGTGTGATGGAGGCTGATGCTTTGTGTGGAAAGAAGACCATACTGCCCATTTGCATATGTTGGCATTTCCCCTCACTGGTAGCATGCAGTATAATGGATGCAAGTGTCGATTAGAGCTTGTTTCTCTTGACTGAGAGTGACAATAATTTGACAAGGTGGGTGAGGTAATACCTTTTATTGGACCAACTTCTGTTGGTGAGAGACAAGCTTGCAATCTGAATGTCATTTCTGGCTGCTTCAGTGACTCTGCATGCTGATCTGATTTAAGAAGCAGGGAGGGAAGGAGAACCAGGGGAGGAACACTTCAGCTGATGTGGTGCAGCTTGAGATAAACAAAGCTGTTGCTAGTATATCTGGCCCTTATCATTGGTTAAATAAGCCCTCTGGAGGATGTGGGCAAGGGAGTATATCTCATGTCTTCCCCAACTTGATCTAAGGCTTCCAGAAGTGCCACGGCAACAAAGATCAATAAAACATAAGGTGCTAGCTTGTCAAGGAAAGTTAGATTTAACTTCTGCTGCAGCTTTGCCCTGTTTTCACCACCACCAAACAGCTACCTGAGGGCCCCATCTCCATTATGCACAGCGACATTGGCAAATGCTAAGCATGTATAGGGGGCAGGGGGAAATTCCAAGACTGGAGCTGGTTCAGAGCTATACAGCAGGAGGCTTTGCTTTGTAACTCTTTATGGTCTCAGCGTTTTCCGAGATGCTGAGCACTGCAGTTCTCGCCAAAACCAAGGGGATTTGTGGATCCCGTAGGACTTTTGAAAATCAGGCCATTATATCTTATGCTCTAGGGCAGTCTTAGCTTCCAACTCCTTCACGGTAACATTGATGGGGTCTGTCTCTTGACTTCTTGGAAAGCATCTTCCCTCCTGCAGTGACGTGGCGGTGACGAAGAAACTGGAGAAAGGTAAGAGGGATTTTTGTCACCTTACGTCAGTAATCCTATCCCTGGGTCTGTGTAGCAAAGCTGCATCTGCACATTCTCCCCACTTTTATAGCAGGCACTTCCTAAAGGAGTTCAGGGTGAGAATTGGGAGAATGGAGACTGGGTTAACACCAAAGCCTCATCTTGTTTTTTTTCCTTAGGTCCATGTACTTACTGTGGGTTTTACATTACAGGCCAAGAATAAGGAGACAGGGGCATTAGCTGCTGCAAAAGTCATCGAGGCTAAGAGTGACGAGGAACTGGAGGATTATATGGTGGAGATTGAAATCTTGGCGACCTGTGATCACCCATACATTGTCAAGCTCCTGGGATCATTTTATCATGACAGCAAACTGTGGGTAAGAGGCTGTTACTGCATGCTATCCCCTCTTTTGTACATTCTTCATTCTCTCCATGCTGTTCTGGGAAGGCAAAACACACTGGCTCATGGCAAAGCGACCTCCGTAGAGCCTCTGACGTTCTGAAAGTCTCTGGGAGTTGCGAGCAAGGCACAAAGTGTGCACTAGACACTTCTCATAGTCACCGGGTCTCTCTCCTTCTTCTCATTGGACGAGCTGCTTAGGAACTGCCCAGACAAGCTCCCGAGACTCTCTCCTTAGGAAAAACACCGCAGTGGTTGTATGTTCTGTCCATTCACAAGTGCTTATGTAGGGCAAGAGCCTCGTTTTCCTGTTGGAGATTACAAAAAGGTTTAAAAGCCCATTTTCTCCCTGCGCCCCCTTCTGTCCCCCAATTCTCCACCCAGCCCCTCTTATTATGGAACCTGATTTAAGAGGAATCTGGACAGGTTTCTAAACGGCATGAGTTATTATTGCAGTTTAGGCTTCTGTGGTACAGTTCTGCAGGAACTGATGCTAAGAACTTAGCTCCAGGAAATGTGGAAAGCCCTCACCTGGAATGAGCCTCCTTGCATATATGCTTAAAACTTCTGGGCATTCTGTTGCTGTAACATAAAATGCAATCAAACTGGTTACTTCAGTGGCCAGTTACCGTAAAACTGGAAGAACAGCTCCATAATGGTACACTCCTGCCCCCCCCACCCTTCTCTGACAACATACGCTACTTAGTAATCATTCCCCTTGTGTTAGAGGAAAACCCTCTGATATTCAGCGTACGGCTGCAGGAAGGGTAGAAGGGGTTGTGGTGCTAGAGAAGGATTCCCCCTTCCCTGCTGGATTCAGACTGTGGTGTACGTGTCAGTGAGGATGCCTGTATGGGGCTCCAGAAATTGGGATGTATGTAGATCTTTCACCAATGTATTCTGTTCCCTCTCTGTTCACATCTGCCAGTACAGCTGCCCCTTCTTGCAACTACATCTGGGTGGCCCTAGAAGCCTTCACGGCTATAATGTCAAACCATAAGCGTGCAAGATGCTGTGTTCCCGAGCAATCTTAATGCCCTTCCCCTCAAGCATCTTCACAGCCTCCCAGCAGATTCCTGAAGACTCTCTATTCATAGATTATAGGCCAGAAGGGACCACTCTGATCTAGTCTGACCTCCTGGTAGCACAAGCCATGTGACTTCCCTGAATTAATTCCTGTTTGAACTAGAGCATGTCTTTGAGGAAAAACATCCAATCTTGATTTAAAAATTGCCCATAACAGAAAATCCACCACGACCCTTGGAAAGTTGTTACAGTGATTAATTACCCTCACTGTTAAACTTAAACTAGTGACTTCTGAAATCTGAATGTGGAACTCTGCTAGCTGGTAAGGTCACTGGCATCTGAGAGATGAAATGCTAAAGCCAGGGTCTCTTGCTTTACGTTAGACTATGCTAGGATGCAGCCCAGACCGAAGCCTGTCGTGCCAGCACGTATCAGTGTCCTTTCTGAGAAGCGCACTAACGCTCTCCCTGTCTCCTGTGGCTTGCCATAAATCAAGGTTAAATGTGCAGCATTTGAGCTCTTAAATGTGAGCCTCAAACCCTCCTTTTCATGAGCACTGCAACTCTGAAGGGAAGACGGCTTGCACGTTGTCTTGAAAACTAGCATTCAGATGGCAACTGATCTTCGTTTTAAGCGTCACGTTAGTTCAAGCATCAAAATAAATCTCTAACCTTCCAGCAAAGTGAAAGGCAAACATCCTCATGAGGGAATTCAGGGAGTCTACTGACACTGTGACTTTTCCAGAAATCAAAAAGTCAAACAAATCGACAAGCTCAGGATTAGAGACCAGACTTGTCTTACTCTATACCAGTGGTTTTCAAGCTGCTGGTCATGACCCAGTAGTGCGTCGCGGAATGTAAGGCACTGGGTTGCGGCAGCTCTGGTCAGCACTGCTGACCGGGCCATTAAAAGTCCCATCGGCCATGCTGCCCGGCTAAGGCAGGCTAGTCCCTACCTGTTCTGACACCGCAATGCGACCCGGAAGTGTCCAGCAGCAAGGCTGGCTCCTAGGCTGCCCAAGCCCCAGCTCTGCACTCCGGCCAATGGGAGCTGGGGGGCGGTGCCTGCAGGCAAGGGCTGTGCGGAGCCCACTTGCGCGCCTCTGCCTAGGAGCTGGACCTACTGCTAGCTGCTTCCGGGGCACAGCGCGGTTCGCAGTGCCAGGACAGGCGGAATGCCTGCCTCTGCACTCCAGCTGCGCCGCTGACGGGGAGCTGCCCAAGGTAAACCCACGCCCCAATCCCCAGCCCATTCCTGCACCCCAAACCCCTCATCCCTGGCCCCACCCGAGACCCTGCACCCTGACCCCCTACCACACCCCAACCCCCTGTCCCAGCCCTGAGCCCCACAACCCCAGAGCCCTCTCCTGCACCCCAGAGCCCTCATCTGCGCCCCCACCCCAGGGCCTGCCCCCCAGCTCAGAGCCCCCTCCCCCACCCCGAACCCCCCATTCTCAGCCCCACTCCACAGCCCTGAGCCCCTCCCACATCCCAAACCCCTCATCCCCAGCTCTGTTGGGTCGTGGGCATCAACAATTTTCTTCAACTGGGTCGCCAGAAAAAAAGTTTGAAAACCACTGCTCTGTACCTTCCCCACTCCATTTCTACCTCCTTCAGCTTCCCCTCACTTTAACTAGTCAGCCTGATTTATTTATTGGCCTCTGTTTTCTAAAACATCAGCTTGTTCTTCCCACCTCCTCCCTCCGTAGGAAGCTTTCCTTCCTTCCTGTAGGAAATTCTGCCTTTCCCCTTTGCTCTGCTTTTCTCTGCAAAGCACGGAGTAATGTGTCATTGTCTGCTGACCTACTAAAATTAAACGGTCCTTTAGAAACTAATGAAACAAGATATCCCGGTATCAAAACCTCCCATGAGGGGAAATCTTCTTGTACCTCAGTCCATTGTTAGGTGGCTAGTGTTCTATTTTTGGTTATTTGCAAGTGGCATTTGTCTTTCACCATTTATGCTGTTCATTTAAATACTCCTGTGTTTCACTGGGCTCGTAGGAAGTAAACAGGCCAGGCAGTTCCTCTCTTAGTTACATCTACACAGCAGCTAGGAAGTGTAGTTCCCTGCTTGGATAGACATGTGCCAGCTCTGATTCAGCTAGTTACCAAAAATAGCCGTGTGGTCGCTGCTCAGGCTAGTTGCCTGAGTACAAACCCACCCAAGAGCCTAGCCTCAAACAACGTTTCCAAGATTCTCTTGCAACAAATACAGGGCTGCAGCTTTTGGATTGCAAACATTGCAGGGGAATGTTTGCATCCAAATGGGGGTGGGTTTATTTTGTTGTTTTAAGAACATAAATTTCTGGTAAATAAAGAATGGTGAAAAAACTTTTTCTCCTGGAGGTGTTCAGAAGCCAGAGAGGCAGAACCTACGGCGTTTTTGGCTCAGACGGTCCATGCAGGAGCAAAGCCCTGTTGGAACACTCCAGCGGAAGGAAATCTGAGTGCTGTGCCGTTTCAGCAGTGCAGTGGGGTTCCCCAGGGTTCTGAGAGTGGCATGAAGGAGTGCCCCAAGTGTAGAGGCGTTGCAGGGCTTCGTCCGGCCAGTGGTCATGACTTACTCAGCCTCCCTGTCGGTGGTACGTTCCGCTCCCAGTATCTTATTGCTGTGTAATGCTGACCGACCTTGGCTGTCGGTGGGCGGGATCGAATCTGGGGCCTCTGGAGCTTAGGGCATGAGCCTCTACCACAGGAGCTACGGGCTGTTAGCTAAGGCTGTAGAGCAGACTCATTTTATCTCTGTCTCGAAGGTGTGTGGGTTACAGCTGCAGCCTGCGTAACACGGACACTGAAGTCTCAATAGACTGAAGTCCATGTTCCAGTGCTGGCCCCAGTATTGAGACGTTAACTGAGCTGATAGAGCAAGTGCTCCTGAATTAATAAAGAAAAGATGCGAAGAAACCTGGGATTCAGCAGCATCCGCTTTTAGCGTTGCTGTGAGCTCCAATCACTGCCCTCGCAGTTCCCGTGTTTGGGGGTCAGGGTTTTGCCTCATTTTCGGTAGGCAGCTAAGTGTGGTGTTTGTGGAGCTAACTTCTGCACGGGGGAAAGTGTATAAAATGCTCCCGACCCTGAAGTAGGTTCATTTAAACTAAATATTCACCCTTATTTTGGTCCCTGGCAACCCCTGAGCTATATAAAGTTGAGTGACAAGAAGCCCCTGCATTCTGGAGTGTGAGAGTGAAAGCCTGCTGCAGGCCACAGGTGTAAACAGTGTGAGTTTGGACACTCCATGAACTTTATGGGATGGAGTTGTCCTCATTACAACATTCTGCGCTGAGGAATTTTAAGTTGCAATACATCCCCATGATGCTGTGCTCCATGCACCGTGCCAATAGTTACTGACTCACTTCACTTCCTTCTGCTCTGGGCAAGAGCTAAGCAAGCTTGTGCTACTTATAAACAGCCCCAAGAAGCTCCCAGAATTGCAGTGTTGCCAACTCTCATGATTTTTATCGCGAGCCTGGCAATATTTGGTGTGCGTTTCTTAAAGCCCAGCTGTTGGAATTAGGGTACTAAACGAGGGTGGAGACCCTCATGCAAATAAAAGCAAGTTTATAGCCCTTGTGGGTGGGGAGCAAAGCTTGTAAATGTGACCTGAGTGCAGCCTATGGGCTCAGGAACCTGAAGGCAATCCGCCACTTGCCCCCAATATCTATTATTAAAAATAATCTCAACTCTTTGGGGCCTGGGCCTCATGGTTTTTGAATGCTTGGGGTTGGCACTACTGAACTTTCTCTTCTTGGGGAGAGAATATAGTAGCTGTTGGATGCACTGTCTTCTTCATTGCTTATTGATTTCTAGGCCTTGGCTACACTCGTGCTGTACAGCGCTGCAACTTGCTGCGCTCAGGGGTGTGAAAACGCCCCTCCCCTCCCCCCGAGTGCAGCGCTGCAAGCTACTCCCCTCGGAGAAGTGGAGTACATGCAGCGCTGCGAGAGAGCTCTCACAGCGCTGGCGGCATGACTACACTTGCGCTTCACAGCACTGCCACCCGAGTGTAGCCAAGGCCTTAGATACTGCACGTGTTAGGAGCTGTAGAAATGCTTCGAGCAGATAAGGAATGGCCCTGGGCCAGAGGAGCTTGCAGCCTCCTACTTTCAAATGTCTCCATCTGTTTAAGTGTGTGTTCTCTTGTGGGTGGGGGCGGAACTTCTCTTGGACTGACGTTTTCTCCACCAGCCTTTATTCTGAGCACCTGACTTTTGACCTCCGGAGAGGGAGTTTGGCTTACAGCTTGACAGTCTGTTTTAACAGTAACAAATATATCCCTTTTGCATCCTGTATAGAAAAGTGCTGTGAACTTAATACAGAATTAGAACCTCTCAGTGTGAAATCCTGGGCCAGTTGAAGTCGGTGGGAGTTTTTCCATTGTTTTTAAGTAAAACCAGGCAAGAAACCCAGAGGTTTCTTGGACCATTCTATAGAATGGATAGAGGATCATTCATATCTCCCTGCTATGGAATTTTACAGATGGGTTGAAAAACCTAAGTTAAATCAATAGATTTTTAGGGTAATTTGTATAAAACCCTATTGCTTTAACCCCTATTAATGTCTACAAAGCTCTTCCATAAGGTGTGAGGTTCTAATTGAAGTAAGCTGTGGGTGGGATACTTTTACTGCTTTGCTGCTATAAACTGTGGTTATGTAACTAAAACCCTGTTGTCATGTAAATAGCTTTTTCCTGAGACCAAAGCTAAAACCTCATGCTGCCCTAGCCCGGTAATTTACCTTTGCCAGAGCACATCTGTAGGCCATCAGAGTTTATTTCGCTAATGGCTTGGCTTAGTTGCTCAGTTTATGGAATTGGCCTAGTTTGCTTGCTCTGTATGTGTAAATACCTAACTGAAGTAGATTCCGTTACCTTGCAAGTATTTCACTTCCACCATGAAAACCCTTTGAATTTTCAGTGAGCAGAGAAACATGTTTGTTTCGATCATTGTGCATATTGCATGGACATTGTGTGGGCTTCCTGAATTCCGGTCGTATCTAACTATCCATATGGCACTATCACATGTCCCATGTCCACGGGAATATATCATGTCCCTGTCTTTGCATTCCAGATCTAATTGGGCGGGAAAAAGGGAAAGAACATTGGGCTACACTCTGTCGAAGTCATCCAAGGGGGCAGTGAGGTTGGGGAGGGACAGTGTGGGCAAAAATAAGACTAATGTAACTAGGGAGGAGAACTGAAGTCCTGGATATGAAATTAACCTTTTCACACTAGTATGTCCTGTTGCATCCGTTTCTAGTGATGGCCTTTGCTCTGGGAACACCCAGCTTCAAAGATCCTTATCAAAAGCAAATGGCACCAAGATGGTGCATTCAGCAGGTTTCTGTTCCCTTTCTCTGTACCAGTTCATACCAAGCATTCTTGAAAATCCTGCATCATCATAAAAAGTTCTTTACCTGTTGCCCCAGGGTACTGAGTCCTGTGAGGTGTTGGGTGGCTTTTAACTACTTTTAACTGGAAATAATGTTTTGTTTGTTTTTTAAAGCTGACACTGTAGTATCAGATTTACTATGTTAAGTCCAGCTGTAACAACTTTAAATACCAGGGAAATATTATCCCTTATACAGTGAGCTTGAGCCATAGAAAGGTGTATTCATCAGATACCATGTGTACAAGATACATTCCCAGGATGTTTTTTCCCCCAGAGTCCTTTCCCTTGGAGATTAATACTGTTTTGTTTTAATGTTTAACATCTTACTTAGCAGGAGCATTGCAGGTCTAAATTGGTGCTTTACGCACTGCCTTGTGCTTTTGTAGTGAAAGTGTTTTGAACAGTTTTACTGTGATTGACACTAAATAAACCTCAGTGCAGCACAAGGGAGACGGCACAGTTCCTGCACTTGTTAGGTCTCTCATCAACCAATGCTTGTATCTGTGTCACTAAAATTCACCCCAAACTTGGGCTAACCAGAGAGCCACTGCACAAGCATGGCAGAGGATTCACTAGCCGCGCTATTTGTTCCTAAATACTTACCGATGCCCTAGAACTCAGATGTGACTGCTACATGATCCAGTTAATCTCTGCCTGGCTGTTGTGCGTTAGCACATCCTCGGCTTGTGGGGGATGCTTGTTTGGACTCTGACATCCAGGTCGTTCACTCTGAGGACTGGAACGGGGTAGCACAAACTGGCTCCTGCAGATTGCTTAAATGAGCGATTGGCTTTTTGCGCAGTGTGAAATTGCCAGGACCTGGGGGCTTATCCTCAGCTGGTGTTGAAATCAGTGGAGCCATGACAATTTATACTAGCTGAGGATCTGCTCCTTGTATTTTGCTACCGCAGGCTCACTGTTCCACTGAGTCTTCCAATGCTTGTGACTACACCTGGTATATGACCAGAACGTCATACATTCCAAAGTATTGACAAACTTAAAGTTACAGGTGCAGCAGGAATATTTATCTTTGAGGTGGGGTGCTTCTGCCTTATCTAGGTTATCTAGTGAATGTCAGTTTTTATTGTACCCGAGAGACATGTTTGTTTGTTTCTTTATGAACTCACCCAGGGAAATGATAAAAGACAAAAACACGCTATGCCCTGTGGGTGAACACTTTTCACAAAGCGATCCCTCCATCTGACCTGTCAGTCCTCAAAGGAAACCTGCACAACGCTTTCAGAAGACTAGCCTGGGAACTTAATTTCATTACCCATAAATATGAGGGCGCTATAGATGGGATGGAGGTAAATCCTATCTCGCCATGTTACTCCCTACGTGCACTCACTGATTTTATTAAATGAAATGCCAAGAACATAAAATTTGCACATAAATTAATATTAATGAAGGTACTTCCAGGTGGGGACAATACAGTGACTCAAAACCAAACGGAGAGCCCATCCTGTGATGAGTGATAAATTGCAGCTTTGATCTTACAGCATTCCTCTCTGGACTTAACTTGAAGATTTTTGTTCTTTTTCTTTTTTTTTTAAAGTGCTTTTACAAACCCCTGAGAGCCATGGAAATGTTTCCATTGACTTAAAAATATTCCATAAAAACAATTAAGAAATGCAAATAAACATTTTCCCTGCTGTGTTTCCAACCCAAGCATCCTAGCACTGTGATCACTTAGGAGAATCTAAGGCCTTGGCTACACTTGCGAGTTACCATGCAATAAAGGAGCTCTGGGTGCCTAGCTCACTCCCCCTCCACACTGCAAGGCACGTAGAGCACTCTGACTCCACGGCTACAGCGCTGCGGTACTCAACCTCGGAGAGTGGAATAACGTTTGCTGCGCCCCCGCTGGAGCGCCGCGGCGCCAGTGTGGATGAGGTGTTGCATTACTATGCTCGGATCAGCCTCTGGAAACGTCCTATAATCCCCTTAAATCAAGTGGCGATTCTTGTCATTGTTTTGAATCACTGTAGGAATGCAGATATGCCCTTTTGAAAGCTCAGTTTCTGACAGCCGGGAATGCTGTGTGTGAGAGAGAGAGAGAGAGAGAGAGAGAGAGAGAGAGAGAGGGGGGGGGGGGGGGGGGGGGGTCTGCTGCTGTCTGAATTTACAAGACAGCATGCTGACATGCTCTCAGCCCCCCAAAAACCCACTCTCTCTCCCCCCACATACACACAACACACTCCCTGTCACACTCCACCCCACCCCCCGCATTTGAAAAGCATGTTGCAGTCACTTGCATGCTGGGATAGCTGCCCATAATGCACCACTCCCAATGTCGCTGCAAGTGCCGCAAATGTGGCCATGCCAGTGCGCAAGCAGCTGTCAGTGTGGACAGATTGCAGTGCTTTCCCTCCTGCGCTCTCCGAAGGCGGGTTTAACTCACAGCGCTCTACATCTGCAAGTGTAGCCATGCCCTAAAGCTCAAAGCTGACTAGAAACAGAAGGGAAACCGACTAGTGGCTCTCAACTGTGAAATGCTGATAGATATGTGCAAAAAGTGAATAACCACTATCCTAACGAAGTAACATTTTTAAAATTCAATTGTAATCTATAGTGTCGGTAAAATGTTAGGAAACGTGTGCTTGATGTAATTCAGCTTATCATCTTAAACTGTGTTTCCTTTAAAAACACACCTACACCCATCACCTTCCAGGCACAAACATTGGACTGTTCAAATTGGTGAACCTTAACTGAAATTGACAGGCTCCTCCTGAATGTTTAGCTATTAAATCTTTAGTCCTCCTCCCATCAGGCAAAAGCCTGAGTGAAGGGGCCTTTAAACCATTCCTTGGGCCAGCCAACTCAAGCCATATCCGATCAGTGTGGGGAGTAAATTCCAGTTGAGAACCCTCCAACAGCAAAGGCTTTGTCCCAGGTGTTCAGACCAGGCATGTTAGCCCAGCTATTAGGGCACAACAAAGGGGGAGAGGTGGTTTCTCATTATCAATCTGCCTCTGGTCTGCGTGAAGTGGCCGGATAAGTACCACAGCAGCAAACTCTGCAGTTGGGTACTTAAAGGCCAGAGCACAATCTCAAAGGCACTAATTACTGTGATTGGCCACTCAGATGGAAGGGGGAGACTCATGAATTACCAGTCAGGCTTTGCATTTATCCTCCTACAAATTTATCCTTTGTAATACAAAGTGGAGTCATGCAGCTTTGTTCCTTTGAAAACAGGATACTGCAGTTCTCATGCCCCTGGTGTGAAGTGACATAAGTAACCCATCCCTTCACAAAGATGGCAGCTCCCAGTAGCCGTAGGCGTGCTCCATGCCTGACTCCAGAGCAGTGATTGGAATCTGTTGCCTGCTTGTATTTTTGAACTGTTCTTCCCACGGGGACGCTGAGTAATGAGACTAATCAAACTGACAGGTCAGAAAGTGGAAACGCCAATGGGCCGGAAGTTAAACTTCCTGTGATGTCCAAAGAAACTAACTCTGGCTTACCAGGGCAATGGACTTGTCTTTGCCTTTGCCTTTTGCATCCATTTGATTAAATCGGAAGTATTTCAACCTGTGTTGTGCTTGGTTTTGAACTCAAATGGGAATGTCCCTCCCCAGCTCTCAGTCATTAGTTCAAGGAAGTGTTTTGCTACTTCAGAGTGCGAGTCTGACTCGGAGGAGTACCTGGGATACGGATCTGTGCGTTAGTGGCTTGCACAGCTAAAAGGACTTTTTTTTTTTTTTTTTTTAATCCTGACAATGCAAAGAAGGGAGCTTTCCCTGGTTACTAAACGAGGTGGCTGGGCACAGACTGGCACTTGTGCTCAGATACTCAAAATAGCTTTTTAAACATTTATTTATTTAAAGGGATATGTTTGTGGAAGGTGCCTTTTGAGGTTAACGGTCTGTCTGCACCCAAGAGCAGCAATGCAAGGTGCTGCCAATGCCTCTCTCTGCCAGTGTGTTTCAGCGCCCCCTTTAGGGCCCACCTTGCACTGCAGAGGGGAGGAGGATTGGTTATTTGTATTTGTGATAGCACCTAGAGACCCCAGCCTCCTTGTGCTAGGCATTGTGCAGATGTATAATAGAGATGGCCTTTGCCATGAAGAGCTTAGTCTAAGGGCGTGTCTACACTACAATCTAAGTTGACCTATGTTAGGTCGACTTACAGCCACAGCAGTAATTACACTACCCTCCTTCTGTCGCTGGTGCACGTGCTCACCAGGAGCACTTCCACCAACTGAAGAGAGGCAGTGTGAGGGGCTGAAAGCCTGGGCTCTCAGCTCTGCACAGCCGCCGCGCCCCCCCCCCCCCCCCCCGGGGCCCGCCCCCTCCCCCCCCCCCCTCCCCCGCGGGGGGGGGGGGGGGGGGGGGGGGGGGGGAACCACCTGAGGCTTCTTACCTGAGGTGGGGAGATCTGCACCTGAAGTCCCGTTGCTGCTCTACTCCCAGTGGAGAGCAGGGAGCTCAGAGGGCAGCCCAAGCCGGGAGCCTGGGGGACAGCTCGGAGCGTAGGCCCAACTGGGGAGAGGGCTTTCTTGTCAATTTCACGGCTCTAGCCAGCAGCCAATGTAAGGAATACAGCGTCAACACAAACACTACGTTGCCCTAACTACGCTGACATAAGCCTACGCCTCTCGTGGAGGTGGAGTTATGTGTGTGTAGTAGGACATGTATATTGGCGGGAGCAAGGCTGTAGTGTAGACATAGTTAGGTCTGCACTTATGTCAACCTAACTGTGTAGTATAGACCAAGCCTAAGACTGCAGCTCAGCCGGTGGATACAGCAGACGGGAACACAAGGTAATGATGAGACTGCTGTGATAGCATCGTTCACAGCATCACTTTATGACTGGGACAACCAATTTATTTGGAGGGTACCTTCATGTGCTGATGACTGTGGGCTGCTGCTAGCCTGGAGTATGTTTGAAGTGGTTACTTAGCAGTGAAAAGACTGTTACCAAGCTCCATTCCAGTCCCTCAGGGACTCTGCATTTCAACATCCATCCAACATGGGAATGTTGAATGAGAGGCAGTGCGGTCTAGTGGATATGGCACCAAACTGGGAATCAGGAGAGATGGGTTCCATTCCTGGCTCTGCCATTGACCTGCTGTGTGATGTTGGGCAAGTCACTTCCCCTTGCCATGCCTCAGTTTCCCCATCTGTGAAAATGCAGATAATGATGCTAACCACCTTTGTAAACCACGTTGAGAGCTCCAGATGAAAAGTACTATATAAGAGTTAAGTAGTAGTGGTGGTGGTATGATTATCGTCTTCATGCTTCATTATAGATGAAGCTCTCCATTGTGAAGTCCAAAAAGATGTGTGGTGGTTTTTGTTTGGTTGGTTTTTTTTGGACCTGTTGTCTTGCTGCCTCTTCCCCTGCTGATGGGGATTGATCTTTTTTATTCCAAATATTTCGCCTTGGAGGTTATTTTGTTCTGGGAAAATGATCTATTATACTTCAAGTCCCTGGTAAATAGTGCCCTTTTCTTGTAAAGAATATTGGCAAGCTTGTAGCTGCCTGTCTTACAGAGAGCTAATTATTTCACTTCCACCTACAGAATATTTGCCATGTCAGACAAGCTGTTGACATTTGGGTTTTTACTGTATTAGCAATGAGGGTTTCACTATTATTTTATGGAGTAACCAGAGATCTCTAGTGTACACGAGGGCCTGTTGCTGCCTAGGAGGGAGAGCGCAGCTGATGGGGTGGAGTGGATGCTGATTGTTCGTTGGCCCTTAGTGCACTTCTGCGTGGGTGTGACGCTGACCTTGCAGAATTCTATGAAATACAGTTTATGAAAGACTCTCTAAACCTCTGGGCCATTTGGAGCGGATCCTGCGGGGGCACGGGGCTATGTAGGCAAATTCATAGATGTTAAGTCCAAAAAGGAGCATTATGGTCATTTAGTTTGACTTCCTGCATAAAACAGGTCATACATTCTTGCTCAGGAACTTACTGGTGAGCTACAGCATTTCTCTTAGAAGGACATTCAGTCTTGATGTTAAATGTGCCAGACGGTTCACCGACAGCTCACAAGCATCATATGGGCCAAATTCAGAGCCTGAAGGCAGTGGAACTGGCACCCCTCTCTTCCAGCATGTATTAGGAAAGCAGCTAACAGGAGGGCACCGATAAAGGTGCCAAGCTAAGTAGGTGTGGGAATGTGTTCTTCTATCTTTCATTCGCCTTCTGATGGGAGTTTAACCCTTGGACTTTAGATTCTTTTATTGAGAAAAGGAATGTGGATTAAGGTACCAGGGATATCCCCTGGACTTTGTAACAAAATCGAAACTGACTTTCACTGATCAGTACAATGCTTATGTGATTAAAAATAAACAAAACAAAAAAAACCTAACCCAGAGTGGATTTAGTCAAATTTGAGGCCAGTTTATATGAACAGTAGTTAATAAAACCAAAACCCGACAACTTTGTATTCTATGCTCTCGTATGCTCCTGAAGAAGATAGTCCAGGTGTTTGGGGAAAAAGAGGGAAGTTACATCCCACAGTTAACTTGTAGCAGTGTGAAGCTGACTAGCTTTCAGTCAGCATGCAGAGGGAAAAGATGTTCTCTTACATTATTAATAGTTCTTCTAAGGAGGGTGAGTTTGTGGCAAATGGAGCGTCTCCTCTTACGGTTGGCAGAACTGCCCAGCTTCATAGTTCTGCATCAAACCTTGGTCATGCATCTGCCACAACAGTTCTCAAACTGTGGGTCGCAAACCTCATTTTAATGCAGTCGCCAGGGCTGGCGTTAGACTTGCTGGGGCCTAGGGCTGAAGCTGAAGCCCAAGGGCTTCAGCCCTGGGCGACAGGGCTCGGGCTTTGACTTCAGACCTGGGCGGTGGGGCTCAGATTACAGGCCTCTGGCCTGAGGCTGAAGCCCTTTGGCTTTGGCCCTCCCACCCAAGTGGCAGGGATCGGGATGGCTCAGGCTTTGGTCCCCCCTCCTGGGGTCATGTAGTAATTATTGTTGTCAGAAGGGGGTCGCGCTGCAATGAAGTTCGAGAACCACTGCCCTGCCAGATAGGCCAAGGGGAGGGCAGGCTGTCTGCTTCCTTTAGTCTGCTTGTTCTGTATCATAATGTGAATATTACTTTTGCCCTCTCATTTTATCAATGGCAAGTACTTTCTTTCCACAGAAGTTTAAACTTCTGCACCCCCCTGCCCCATCATGAAATGCTGCCCAGTAGTGTGTGTGTGTGCGCGCGCGCACACACACACATACCTGCTATAGAATATGGAGAGAGGGAGAGGCCTGATCTACGTAAAATGAGCTTTGGGAGGCCATGAGCAAGGTGATAACAGACTCCCAGGTACAGTAGATCTGGATTTTCGATGAGACTGAATCGGCTTTTTCTGCTTCTTACTGCTCAAAAAGCTGGAGAAAGGGGAATACCTTTACTGATGGCTCATTCTAATATATGATCCGCTGCTGATCTTATCTAGCAACGCTATGTTCTAGCAAGACTCAGCCAGGGCCAAGCCTCTTGAAACTGATAACTGCGGTCGGATGCTGCCTGTTTTGTTTACTTTTCACACAGAAGAATGTCAGGCTTTGCTAATCTTCAGCTGGACTGTAATGTTCAGGCTGTAGCCCAGGTCAATACTAGGGAGTCTGCCTTACGGAAGTAGCTTGCTGTCAAAGTCCTACAGGGATGTTCAGCAATGGGAACGGAAGAAGCACATTGCACCAGTACAGCAGCTCCAATGAACAGAGCTGGTCTTCACCTACCTTGATGTACAAGCTTGGAAGAAGCAGTGTGGTCCCATGGGTAGGGCACTAGGCTAGATCTTAGGAGCCCAGGATTCTGTTTCCAGGTCTGCCAACAATCTGCTGAGTGGCCTCGGCCAAGTCCCTGTTTTTCTGTTTCCTCTTCATCTTGTGGTTTGTTTCATCTGTTTAGACCGGGGTGGCCAAGCCGCAGCTCCCGAGCTGCATGTGGCTCTTTTGTAGTTAAAGTGTGGCCCATGGAGCCCCTGCATCTCCCCCATTCTCCGCCTACCAGACTGGGGACAGTTTGGGGCTTCTGCCCTGCGGTGGGGTGGTGGAGGTAGGGGCCTCTGCCCAGCAGGGAGGGAGGTCTAGGGGCTTCAACCCCTAGCCCCACCACTTCCGCCTCTAGCCCCACCACCCTGCCGCAAAGCGGGAGCTTCGAGCCCTGGCAGGCGCGCCGGCTCTCAAACTTCTGAAGATTATTGTATGCAGCTTGGAGGATCCGTGAGTTTGACCATTCCTGGTTTAGACTGTGAGCTCTGGGCAGTGAATGTCCCTTTCTGCATTTTGTACACGACCTAGGATAATATGGCCCTGATTTGGGTTGAGGCCTTTAATGCTACCGTAATACAAATACGTGAAGTGCTGTCTATGCTTTTCACCCTTCTGTCCTCCGCAGACCTTGCTTTCTTGGGGTGCAAAGTAACTGTGGATTCTCCCAGGATTGTTGCAGCCACTTTTGAGTCTTAGTTAAACCTGGTGTGCTAAAATAAGCCCAGAGAGCTGGAGTTTACCAACCCAGTAAGACTGTTCTCTTTACTCTTTGTGGATGGTGGATTTTTTACATTGCTTATCCTGTTCTGGCATCAAAACCACAAATCCACAGGAAGAAACTTCCCTAAAATTTTGTGAATATTTAATCTGTTCATCCAAGTCCAGAGTGTCCTAGAGATGGCCTGACTCTCCTTGATTGGAGACCAACCTGTTTCCCATCACTCCAGTGTCTCCCAGCCTCTGCCAATGGATGTTGAAAGAGCATCATGGATGGGTTAAGGACAGTTGCTTATTTGTGTCTGTGCATAGTCTAGAGGGGAGAGTTAGTACTATGTCCCCTCGGGGAGCAGCCTGCTGGAGACTGGTCTGCCTCTGAACCACACCTTCCGCCTCTGCCAGCACGAATACCTCAAGAGTCACTTTGTTAAAGTGGTGAAAGGATGCCAGCATTTTCTGTGTAAAGAGCTTGCCAGGAAACATGATCCTTTTCTGGGCTGGGTGCTACGAAGAGAGATTCTATCCTGCACCTAAAGCAGGAAATGTTTTCAGTGGGTTGGGATAGTTCACAGAGAGGATACTGTTCTAAAGGTGAATTCCTCCAGCTTCATGTATAGCTGGGGAGAGTGGGATGGGAATACGTGCTGCACCCAGAGTATGTCAGGGACACTGGTCTGAAATGTTTGCATTGCAGGGTGACTGGGCGGAGGGGAGAAGGAATGGACCAAAGGCCATGGCTCTTTTTAACAGAGGAAGGGTGGTGCCAGGTTTGCAGCTGAAATCTTTTGCACTTGCTTTCTCTTTCTCCGCAGTTTAACTGCAGTGCCAAAGAGCTCCAGTCCCCTTTTGAGATATAAATGGGGACTTGTTTAAAGGGATTGAATGGATTTTATCATCCTGAACCTGCTTTGCTTTTCTTTCTTTCTTTCTCTGAAGCTAGCGGGGTGACTTTCTGTTAATCACAGATGATGCAATCAGTTAGAGGAACTGGGTTGTTAGAAATGAAAATGGAAAGACTTCACCAATGATGGGGATGATTATTACCAAGGCAACCAACTGGGTGTTACCTAATGCAAGTGCGCTGTTGAAATTTCATCAACAGAACATGACTGGTGGTTTTCACGCAAACTGACACTGCTTAAGAGTGTTTTCCCCAGTATATTATTAGCCCTCCTGCTTTCCATCTCCTTACAGTGGAAGGAGGGCGTGGACTGTCTCTTTACCATTAAAGCAGACCCTGCCCTCATGTGGCTTAGAGGTTGCAGTCAGAAAAGTGATGTCACATAACATTGGTCTTGTGGAGTTTCTTGTCTCTTGTTTTTCAGAACATGTTCTCAGTTTTTGTAAGTGGAAATGTTCTCACTGCCAACCCTGCAAATGCAGCCTGGACTCTGAGAGTCAAGCTGGGTTCTTTCCTTCCACAATATCATTACTGTGATAAGGGATTACAGACATTACTGAGGACTCTGTGCTTTCAGTGGGCTGCCTGGGTGTAATTCTTTACTAAATTGTGTTAATCAGCTTGATGTACACGAGGAGGGGAATCCCATTCTCACTCAGTGTTGCTGGCTCTGCCTTGCTAATGAGTGTAAAGGGGTGAAAATGTTAGTGGCTGATGTTGCCAGAGGATGCTGACACATGCACCCAGGAAGTTGCTTTTCCGAGCAGAATTGTACTTTGTATCTCAACACTTGAAAGCAGAACTCCAAGGCCCCACTTTTCTGAATTTTGTTCACGGGAAGAATCTCTCCTGAGCAACAGAACAGGAAGAGGCTGTTCTGTCAGCGTCATTCCTGACGTTTAGTGGAATCCAAAAGGCTTTTTTTATTTAGTAGGTGGAAATCCCTGTTGACCATTTTCCTGATTTCCCCCACCATGCTCTCTCTAATCTAGGGCTCAATTATCTGTTCTCCCCTGTGACACCAGAAGCTTTTGAGGTAGTCTGGGCCCCCTTATCTTGGACTCCCGAGAGAACCCCATCTACCTTTTTGTCCTGCTGTAAAGCATATGTGCTGAATCGGGATTCCTTATTCAGGCTTGACTAACTCAGCACTGCATAATAGAAGTCTGTGAATCACAGGGCTTGCTGCTATTTGCTGTGTTGCTTCTGCTTTTCCAGTAAGTGGGTGCGATTATCTGCCAGGAAACCTCAGCTCTTGTTGAGATCTACAAAACTGAACACGTTTTGCTACTAACGCACCTCAGTAGCATGTGCTCCTGACTCTGTCTTACTCCTTCCCCCTCCCCTCCCCTCTTCAAATCAGCTCTACTTCAGTGAACTGTGCAGGCAGGGCCGGCTCCAGCTTTTTTGCCGCCCCAAGCGGCGAAGGGAAAAAAAAAAAAAAGATAGTCGCGATCGGCAGTACTTCGGCGGCAGCTCTACTGCGCCGCTTCATTCTTCGGTGGCAATTCAGCGGCCGATCCTTCCCTCTGAGAGGGACCAAGGGACCCGCTGCTGAATTGCCGCCAAAGACCCAGATGTG
The DNA here is from genome assembly GCF_013100865.1 of Trachemys scripta elegans. Taxonomy (NCBI): domain Eukaryota; kingdom Metazoa; phylum Chordata; order Testudines; family Emydidae; genus Trachemys; species Trachemys scripta. The sequence continues at coordinate 20,577,278 of NC_048305.1, read as the reverse complement.
CTGCCCCTTTCCATTGGCCGCCCCAAGCACCTGCTTCCTGCACTGGTGCTTGGAGCCGGCCCTGTATGCAGGCGAGAATTCTCTTCTCCTCTCTGCTGCTGCGTGGCCACTTTTCTCGTGGCAACTATGCTTCTAAACATGGAAAAACTGAAACTGCTGGTAACGAGTAGTTATTGCAATGCCTGGTACATAGGAATGCAGACACTGAATCTGAAAAGTCTCTGGTTGGTTCAGAATGCAGCAGCCTGCTTGGCAATGCAGGTCACTGAGAGTAGAGCCCTGCTCTGAGGGGTGCATGGGTTGCTCATTCAGCACATGGGAGAATTTTGGCCTTCCTGCCGTAGGCAGAGGCCTCCTTGAAAATATTGAATTTATAGGGATAACTTTGGAAAGGGAGAGAGGAGATGGAATCCTCTTCTGGGCCGAGGTGGCAGCCACACTGTTGTAGAAATACTGCCCCGGCCTGTAATTAAACAGTCTTGTGGTTTCAAGCAGACTTGGTAAGGGGGTGTAGGTAAACTCCCTGCAGGGCTGGAGAAATAGATCTCTTTATCTCCCCCCCACGCACACACACCTGTCAGGATTGTTGCTGCTCAAACAGATGGATCGCTCCATCTGGCTGTAAACATCAATGGTTGCTGCTTTTCGAGGCACAACAGGAAATATGGGTGAATGCCTTCCAGGCCGAGATACAGACGCTGAGCTGGGAGTTCATGATCACACATACATAGGCACACAGTGGCTTTGTCATTACAAGTGTATGTCTCTTCCTCTCCCCCGCCATTCACCATTCCCACGACTTGGTTTCCTTTTGTTTTTTAATCCAGATCTGCAGTGGCAACATGGTCTCTTAAAGGATGGCTGCTCCAGCATGAACAATGTTAACACTGGGCCAGGTTGGGGTGGGAGAGGGGAAACTGATGTGGGAACTAACCTAAAAACAAGACATAACTAGCCACTGCTAGTGAGTTAGGTGCAGGCTTAGTGGGAATTCATGGGAAGGGGGGAAGTATATGATTAGTTTAGTCTAATTTCTGTATAGGTGTAAATGAAGCACATATTGCAGCAGATCGGGCAGTATCTAGCTTTAACAGCAGGAGCTTGTAAATGGGACAAAAAACGTGGGCCTCACATCTCACCCATCACCACCAAAGACCGCATCAGTGTGTTTACTTATAAGGCTGTAAACATTCTATACCGGGTAGTGAATCTGCAGCCAGCAGCACCAGATGATTCTCTGCACTGCACTGTCACATTTCCTGCCCCTCTCCCTCCCCCCCCACCATCAAGTGGTTTCCCCTTTCCCTAGAAATTAACCCTTGGAATGCTGGCACTTTCTAGCCTTCCAGATAAATGAGTTTGATAGTGTCACAGGACTAATGTGAAGGGATGGTGCCCAGAGCACTTCCAGGTTATGTGATGGGGAGATCGTAAGCTTCCCACATAGGCCTTGCAGTAGTATAGCAAAGAGTGTGGGAGTGCCACACTAAAAGGTGGTTGTGGCACGGAGGCACAGCCTTCTCCTGCTTCAAACCCGGCTCCACCTAGCACACACAGCTGCAGGATGCTACTGCTTATTGTTTTTGTTGTAGTCGAATTGTGCGAAAAGCACCCGCTGCTAGCGGTAAAGGTTAAAAACCTCAGCACAGCTCTGAAGAGGAAGTTACTGCTGTTCAGCCCATGTGGCTGGGGTCGAGGAGAATACATGTCTGGGGGCGTGTACACAATCCAGCACCCAGGAGTTGTGAACTGCTCAGTAATAAATGTTTCAATGAAGGGAGATGACCTGGAGCTTTTAAACACTGCTGTCAATTTGCCTAGCACAGTTTGTACCATCTAATAGCAGCCTTGACACTCCAGAGCAGCATTGCTGTTAAGAAACAATAGTCTGCTTAATGTTCAGCCACAAAGATAACATCTCTGCAGCATCGTAGGTGGGCAGAAACTGTTCTATTGATTCTGGGCTCCCCACTTGGTCTTGAATGACCACCACGGCTCATCCTTGACCTGGAGATGTCCCTCCTGAGACCACAGGGGTGCTCAGTCCATAGGCTTATGTGACCCTTCATGCCTCTTAGCTGGTCAAGAAGAGGGCTTAATTGAGAGGCTTAATTTATTGATCCAAACAAAGCTGGGTTCGTCGCTCCCCCCTTCCCCATACAAACTCTTAATCTCTCTCCAGGCCAAACCTATCGAGCAATCTCCACTCCCTGTGCTGGGGAACACAAGTGTCCTTCCCAGGGAACTTTGGGCAGCTGGAGTGACGACAGGCTCTTGTTGCACAAGAACCCCCCCAGATGGCACTTCCCGCCTGTGTCAGCTGACTCATTTAATCCAACTTTAATTACAACAACTAGTGATAGTTCAGAGACATCAGCTGCTCCTCACCATGCGAATTTATAGACCAAATAAATGCAAACTTTTTTAAAAAGAGAGCAGCTACATACCTTAGTAACCTGAGTTTAAACACACCCTAGAAAAAACAGTTCTGCTTGTGTGGAATGAGCTCCCTAAACTTGCTACAGGAAGATTGAAGCCATTTATAAAGTAATGTACTTCCTACTCTGTTGGATGATGGAAGGGGCAAACAAGAGAGCTCCGTGAAAGAGAAAGGAAGTTCATCTGAAACCAGAAACCATGCAAGAATCTGATGACTTGCAGGTTTGGGTCTCTTCATTGTAAACCCTTTAGCAGGCTTCCTCTCCTCCCCCAACTTCTTCCATCAAATTTGTTCCACACCCATTCTGCATGGGCAAACACAGTGGCTGGTGGGTGAGAAAAAACACGGTTTACTCTTCATTCTTAGCTGTGACATTGTTTTGGGGAGTGCTTGTCCTTAAGTGTGACTTGATGGGAGCAGAACATTTCTCAAATGTTTTTGTGGCAGGGCACCAATGAACTGTAGCTTCTAGTAGAAGCAGTGGTAAATGCAAAAAGCGACACTTGTCCTATGTGAGTTTTTATTTTTTCAGAGCACTAGAATGACTTCAGCAAACCCCTAGGAGCCAGAGGCCCTGTATTAAAAAATTGAGTAGCTCCTGGAAATGTGCGAGTACGGGCGAGTTACTGGGTTTTGTGTGCTCATCAGCTTTGCTGGAAAACTGGGTGTGTTCACTTATTGTGGGCTTGGGGAATGAGGAATGTTCTGGCTTCTTTTTTACCAAATCTGAAGAGTCCTTATCGGGCTGTAACTGGAGTGAAAGCCCAGGGGGTCCAATGCACCATTCCTTCTTTACATACTGAGAGAATTACTTTTTCTGCGCAGGAGCAAATTGGTAACACAGCATGAGCTCTATAATCATTGAGTCAGAAGCACTCCTGACATTAAGTGTGTGTGTGATGAGCTTCACACTTACCATATGGGAAATGCGTGTCCCTCCTGTGGCCCTTTCTGCATAAATACAGCTGCTGGCTGGCTGCGCAAAGAGCCAGGGGAGGGACAGGTGCTCTGCGGCGGTTTGAAAAAACTTGGAAGGAGTGTGGATTCTTTGAACTCTCTTAAAATCCGCTTCCTGCTGCTTCGCTGGAGCTTTCTGAGTGCACAGGAGAGGGCGTGGGAGGGCTCTTGCCTGGCACCAACATGCAACAGTGATCAGATCTCCCACATAAAAGATGCCCAACTATTGTTGCAAGATTCTGTTGAGTCTAGTCTCCCTTGTGATCATAAAAAGGTGGGTTGTGCCCATGTGCTTGATTCTGGGGGACAAAATTAACCCCTTTGGTGCAGCTCAGGACTTCCCATTAAACTGAAAACTAGATCAGCATTGGGGGTATCTCATTACAACATCCTGCTCAGGTCTGTGCAGTTGGCCGCAACCTATCAACATCTGTAGTGGCTACAAGAGTCTGAAATACTCTCCTTGCTGCGTGAGTGTGTGTAAGTAATTTGGGGGCAAAGGTGGTGGGGGTAAAGCCCCCATCATAGTATCTAGTGCCAGGGTTAGACAAGAGATTGCTTGTTGCACTTTCAGTAAAGAGATCTCTCTAGACCCTCTGTTGTATCAGTGGTCCTTGTGATTTCTGGTGGCATTAACAGTATGTGGTCAGCAGTCTCTTTTGTCTCTTGGGTCCCTCTGTGATGAAAACGAATACAAACCCAGCATGTAGTTGGGTGCTGCTGCACTTACAGCACACAAAGTGTTAACCAAAGACTGAAGAGTGTAACCCCGGAGATTTGTGACTGCTTTAACAATTTGAGTGAGGAGGGGGAAAAAGCTATTGTTGAGGTTAAATTTCCTCTTCTGGAGCTCAGACCCATGGATGGGCTCAGCAGGCTTTGCTAAGGAACTTGTTGCATTGAAAAAATTATTATAAACAGGATGTTTGCCAAAGCCCCTCTAACTGCTCATAAGAAAGCCAGCCCAGACTTTGTTGGCTCTACTGTTGAATGTGAGACTCCTGATTTGAGGGGGAAGGGGGCTGTGCTGGCTAGCCACATCTCCAAAACAACCTTTGTAGTTTTAGGAGGCAGCTTCCTGAGAAGGCTGTGCAATCTGCATCCTAGCAGCACTGGAGCCTGTGCTTGCCAAGGATTATAAATATTGAGTGGCTTCAGAGTAGCGGCAGCCGTGTTAGTCTGTATCCGCAAAAAGAACAGGAGTACTTGTGGCACCTTAGAGACTAACACATTTATTTGAACATAAGCTTTCGTGGGCTACTGCTATCGAATAACGTGCTGCCTTCACCGGTTGGCTTCTGCAAGACACCGTTAGGGCTGCAGGTGACTGGACCGTGCATGCTGAATCTTCGGTTTGCAGTCTGTACGAACAGTCTGTGCAGTCTGTAGGCTTTTGCTTAGGGAGTGGCTAGAATCCTGGTGTAGCATGCCTTTTGCAATGCCGCTGTGCCCTGTTGCTGAAGGGTTAAGTGCCAGGCATGTGCTTTGTACCATACAGCATGCACATCCCTGTCCTAAAGAGCTTGCACTCTGAAAGATGCCTGAGGGAAGCCAGAGGGCAGGATGAATAGGCAGTGGATTTTTCTTCTCTCCCTCTCCCCAACCTTTTGAATTATTAAACTCTTCTCGATGGGAAGAAGTGAGGGTTTGTTTGTTTTTTTTAAGGGACTGGGGAGAGTTAAGGGGCGGGACGTGTCATGAGGAGGGCACGATATCCAGACAGGTCAGCATAGCACAGGGCAGGGAGGAGGAAATGGGAGCAAACAGGGTATTAACATTGGCATCGTTCATGGAGTGAGGTGGTACCAAGCTACCTGTGATTGCAGGGTGACATTGACAGAAAAGACAGTATAGTTAGCTAGCTTATCGAAACAGGTAAAAATAGGACTGAGTAAAGGGTTAATCTGTAGCCAAAGTCTTGTAATGAGTTACAGGTATAATCAGTGCGCAGAAACATGGACTCTTGTCAACAATTCTTTTTACGATTGTCTTAACTTGCCCAGAACCTCATTTAAACCAGACCACCAAAGTGCCTGCCTTGTGGCATGTGAATGACTGAGAGATCATTAACCTTTGTGCTTTAAATCCTGTCTGTGTAATGTCCAAATCCTGCTTTTTGCCACCTTCCTCAACCCTCTCTCATTTCATGGCTTCAAGTTCAAGAGTCATAGTTGCTGCTGACATCCAGGACTGGCTTTCGATGTGGCTTCAGTTTGATAGTAATGATGCCTGGGTTTGTATTTTGTGTCAGGCTGCTCCTGAGAGAGGGGGGGGAGAGAGAGAGAGAGAGAGAGCGGACACGCTTTGCAGCACTGCATTCTGTGGGACAAATGTATGGGATAGTGCATCTAGCGCTAAAAGATGAACTCAGGTCATTGGACTCCATGCATTTGGGACTGTGAGAGTTGGACTGTTTAAACTCAGATTTCAGGGCTGAAAGGAGCACAAATGCTTTCTAGATGTTTAGACCAACCAGCCCCGACCCTTAGTTATTCATTAGCATCTCCGGCCTAGTTGAAAATGCATTTTTTTTAACCTTCCAGATTCCCATTGTCTGGTTCTCCCCCTCCCCCCACACTCCCCTTTCTCTGTGCTCAGCCTGTGTTTCAGATGTATTAACTTCCCTGGCTTTCTCGGCCTTCTCCCCTTCTCATACTGTAAACCAAAATGAAGTTTCGCAAAGGTCAAACACACCAAATATTGATCCAAACAAAGCTGGGTTTGTCGCTCCCCCGCTTCCCCATACAAACTCATAATCTCTCTCCAGGCCAAACCTATAGAACAACCTCCATTCACTGTGCTGGGGAACACAAGTGTCCATTCCCAGGGAACTTTGGGGAGCTGGAGTGCCACAGGCTCCTGTTGCACAAGAACCCCACACATGACACTTCCCTCCTGTGTCAGCTGACTGGCTCTGTGGCACTCCACTCTCTTTCAAGAATGACTGCATTGGAGGGAGGATGCTTTAGAGTATTTTGACCTTAAAAGCTTCAGCAGGAGGTGTAACCCAGCAGGAGGGTGGTCTGGCAACCAGTTTAACATCTGGGTGTCTAAGGGTATGTCTACACAGCAAAGAAAAACCTGGGGCTGGCCCGGTGGAGCTCGGGCTGTGGGGCTGTTTTATTGCGGTGTAGATGTTTGGGTTGGCTTGGAGCTGGAGCCCAGGCTCTGGGATCCTTCCACCCTGCAGGGGCCTATAGCCAGGGTCGGCTGGCACAGGTCAGCAGCGGGTGTCTAGTTGCTGTGTAGACGTACCTTAAGTGGCTGACCGTGAGGTGCTCAGAACTTGCTCTGCCCATTGAAGTCAATGGAACGGCTTACAGGTGAAGTGCCTCAGGGCTGGACTTTGAGTTTCCATCTCTTGTTGGGGCTCTGCCCCCTGCCATTTTCAGCTTCAAAGAATTCAGATTACAAAAGTAAACATGGATGCTCCCAGAACAGGACCTGGAGGGACTTGCATGTGGCTGGAACCTTCTGGCACAGTGCAGGAAGCATGTTGATGGCTGCTCACTGAGAGTCTGAACTGACCCTTATACAAAGACCATGTAGGACTGACTGACCTCGAGCTCCTGGGCTGAGCTCGAGGTTTGAACCCGGGGTCGAAGGTAGGTCCAAGGACTGAACCCAGGTGTGCTGCCTGGTAGTACAAGCAACAACTGGCAGCTTCTGGTTGGGCCTTCTTCATGAAAGCAGTGTAAGTGGTGCTGAGCTGTAGGAATGAAGGGAGTCCAATCCCTTTTCGATGGTACTGCTCTGACACTGCTGCTCCCGGAAAGAGCAGAGGGGGATTTTCATTTTTCAATAGCCTTAGCATCTTATCCTTCCCCATTATGAGACTGAACGTGCCACTGCTACAAAACTCCATGCCAGTCCCCATCATTCTGGATTGTTTTGCCCTCTAATGCTCCATCCAGAGGAAGTGCTTTTTCCCCTTTGGCAGTTTCCCCTCGCTGGCAGTTGTGTGTAGCAGGGGAATCCCGTGTGAACGCTTGGCTTGCAGATGCATGGAGCTGCATCCACTTGTTCTAATGGATGGGGTGGAGAATGCCACTTAAAGTAACTGGTTTAAGGGAGGCAGCCCCAGTCTCACTTGGGTTGTGATATGGATCTAATGAACCACGTGGGGAGGTGGGGCAGGGAAACAGTGTCAGTAGAGCAATCCCTGCGTTTTTACTCTACTGGGGACGCTCCAGTTTTTAACATCAATCTAGGTAATGCTACGCCTGCACCCCTCTCTCATGCTAGCATGTGGGGCATATTGTCCCAGCTCCTTCACCTCCTGTGAGTTCTGTGACTCACATTCCAAATTGTTCTCCTGGTTTTCAAACTCTCTGGGCTTGTTCCATCGATTCACCTTATGTCCACCTACTCCCCAGCCTCTTCAAAGTGCTCTCCCAGTCTTCGCCTCTGCCTCATTTCTCGCAACTCTACAGGTGAAGATGCCTTTGCCTAGTGCTGTCGCATCTGCCTTGGATCTCTCAACCCTGTCCAGAGCAATATCCTCGCTGATTTCTGAGTGCCAGCTGGCTCTCTGTACAGTGATTGTAAGGGACACAAAGTAGTACATTGCCCTACTATAGGGCAAAAAAGGGCAACAAAAATTATTAGAGATATGGAACAGCTTCCGTATGAGAAGAGATTAATAAAACTGGGACTTATCAGTTTGGAAAAGAGACAACTAAAGGGGGGGGAATATGGTAGAGGTCTATAAAATCATGACTGGTGTGGAGAAAGTGAATAAGGAAGTGTTATTTACTCCTTCTCATAACACAAGGACTAGGGGTTATCAAATGAAATTAATAGGCAGCAGATTTAAAACAAACAAATGGAAGTATTTCTTCACACAACGCACAGTCAACCTGTGGAACTCCTTGCCAGAGGATGTTGTGAAGGCCAAGACTGTAACAGGGTTCAAAAAAGAACTAGATAAGTTCATGGAGCATAGGTCCATCAATGGCTATCTGTTATGTTGCTATTATCTGCCTCTATCAAGTATTTGCCAGAAGCTGGGACTGGGAGACCAGATGGCTCACTTGATGATTACCTGTTCTGTTCATTCCCTCTGGGGCACCTGGCGTTGGTCACTGTTGGAAGACAGGATACTGGGCTAGATGGATCTTTGGTCTGACCCAGTATGGCTGTTCTTATATTCTATAGCACCTTCAGTCTGAGGAGCTTAAAGCATTGTAGAGACTAATGAATTATGCCTCATGCTGTCTTGGAAACAGGGAAGCATTATTTCCATTGCACACCTGTGCAATCTGAGGCAAACGGAGTGGGATGTGACTTGGCCAAAGTTGCACAGAGTGTCAGTTGGCAGCTGGGAATTAAACCCAAATCTCCTGAGTTGTAGTCCTGTGCTTTTTAACCATAAAAGTGTCCTTCCTCAAAGCGGTGTGGATTAGTACTACCTCAGCGTGAAATGCCTGGCTCCACACGGAGCTACAGTTCAGTCAGCTCTGTCCTCAGTAGCCCCATCTAAAAGGGGGCTTAGTTTATTTGGTTATTATCCTCAAAAGTAAACCCTGGCCTTTAACCTCTCTGCACGTTGCCTTGTATGGTACTGGGGCATGAAAAGAGAGACCGTCAGGGTGGTTTTATAGTGCAAGGTATCTTTCCGTACCCTTATCTCAGCCCCTGAAAGTTTGAAAACGGACTCTCTGCTTATCTGAGCCCACTTCTGTCCCGTAATGCACGCTCTGGTTGTTGGGCTGCTCTGGGGAGCTGGGCTGTTGGCGGGGAGCTGCTCTTTTCGAAGTAAGGCGTTGGAAGCATTCTCGCTGAGATGGATGGGGGTGGGAGGCGGGGGGTGGAAACCCAGGCAGTCTGCAGACCAGTACTGGAGGGCTTGGGTGGCCCAACTTTGGACCCACCAACCTGGATGAGATCCCTCTCTAACATACAGCAAAGCGGTCTTATGTGATTCTGAGGCTCCAGTGCTGCAGCCTCGTTGCTTGGGATCTCCTGAAGGGCACAGTTGTGTGATCATCTAGCACTGCAGCCCGCTGAGGCGTAATCTCAAACGGCACTAATCCATTATTGTGCCTAATCCTGCTTAGTAGAGGCTTTTGTTCTTGAGCGAGGAGTAAATCACTAGCCCGGCTGCAGTCGTATTAGCATTTGCCAGTCAATTTGGAAAGCCTCTTAGCTTTCTGTATGGAAATATGGTATCCACATGGCTTCTACTGGCACTTTCCACAAGTAGCATCTTGGCAGCTGCGTGAGCAGCAGCACAGCAAGGAGGGCTAGCCTGGTGGCTGCAGCTTTGTACCACATGTGGGAGATTTGTCTTGTCTCTCACACCACTCGGCTCTTGGCGCAGGGCCCGACTCTTCAGCAGTGATCATACCAACAGATTAGGAAGCAACACTGGGTGAGGGGATGCCAGAAGGTTAGTCACTGTGGCTATGTCTGTACTAGACAGAAAGGGTTCTTCCATTGCTGTAGTAAATCCACCTCTCCAAGAGGAAGTAGCTAGTTTGAGGAAAGAATTATTCCAGCGACCTAGTGCTGTCTACACAAGGGCTTAGGTTGGCTTAACTACATCTCTCAGGGGTGTGAATTTTTCTCATCCTTGAGTGACGTAGTTGGGTCAGCCTAACTTTCTGGGACTCGGCCTTGAAGGGTGGTGGTGATGGTGCAGGAGGATGCTGGGATACCAGCAGATACGTAGTAAATCCTCCATGGTGGAGGTAACAAAGATCTGGCAGTTGATTACAGCTCTGTGCTGAGATGTTTTTCCTCAAATCACTTATAAAATCAGAAGAAGGCTGCTAACTATAGAGCAATCAAAACCAAACGTAAAAAGCCCCTTTTTAAAAAAAAGTGACATAGTAATTCCAGCCACGTCAGCTCTCTGGTATGACAGCTATCTCATCCTGTTGGCAAGTCCACAGCCCTGGAACAGCCCCTGCTCCCAGTGGCCATCAAAAGCTGTAAACGAACATGAAGACGGAGCTGAAACCTTAAAGCTGCTCCAGATGGGCCTCCAGGTATGAGGGTCTAGGCTGGCTTTGATTCACGTGCGTGGCAGTGTAATAAGAAAACAAAACTTCCGTCACTGTAGCCAAGTAAAGCTCTGTCCTGCTTCCTCAGATTGTGGGCCGTTGGAACCTCAGGGAAGCTCTTGGAGAGATGTGCTCTGCGTGTGCACGCCCTTTCTTTCGGGAATAACAGAGTGCCATGTGGATTCTGTCCCATGATTGCCTGCAAGATCTCTCACTCCAGGGAGAAAACATGGCACATGTAGAACTTGTGGTTTTGTAGCATCAGGAATAAAACTCTGGCTAACAAAAACCACTGAGTGTCTCTGCTGCTGCTGCAAGAATGGTGAATAAATCTGAACAGTGCAGAGGGTTCCCAAGAGCTAGCCTTGTTTGAGTGGGGAGGGGGAAGTAGGTTTGACTCCAACACAAGCCCTTTTGCTCCCTTTTCCCTGTCACGTGGGCTGTACTCAGAAATACAGGTTTCAGATCTCTGTTTATAACCGATTTTAACCCCTATCTCTTTGTTTTTTGCTAGATCATGATTGAGTTTTGCCCTGGTGGGGCAGTGGATGCTGTCATGCTAGGTAAGTGCCGCAAATGAATATCCTTACTTTGACTAGGGACATGTCGGAGACAGAGAAATCTGCACCCAAAAGACTGTGGGGCAGCCCTCTCCTCCTCATGTAATGTTCCTGTGCTCCTTAGCAGTAGACGTGACATCCTCCACTACCCTCCCAGGGTGTGGCTTCTTGCATGGCTTTTGTAGGGTGGTGGGTCATGGTTTTCTGTGTAACTAAATAGAAATCCTGCTGCAGCCTTAACTGTGGAGCCTCTGCCTGTCCTCCATAATCTGCATGTTGGCTAGGTTAATTGTGGCAACCTCTGGGCATCTTCTGCTCTACTTGTGTCAGTCTGCTGTATGGTCTATAGATTGCTCAGTGTTGGCAAGCAGTAGGGTGGGGGTGATTTTTAGGGGGGATGGGTGCCTATAATACTTTCTGCCTGAGGAGGTCTGTTTGGGACCCCATTTATACAGCACACTGATATCGTGTCACTGAGGAAAGCCCTCCAGTAAAAGGAAAAGGGGTTTAGCTATTAATCTGGGTATCATTGACATTGAGTCTCTCCAAGTCTCCTTCCACCCCTGGCATCAGTAATCCATTGAAACAGCTAGTGTTAGAGCAGACTGAGACTAAGGGCTAGTCTACACTGACAGTGCTACACTGACAATGACCTTGTGTGGTCGCGGCGCAGCGCTGGGAGAGAGCTCTCCCAAAACTCTTAAAAAAAACACCTTCATGAGGGGCGTAGCTCCCAGCGCTGGGGCACGGTTTACACTGGCGCTTTACAGCACTTCAACTTGCAGCGCTCGGGGGGGACGGTATTTTTTTCACACCCCGAGCGAGAAAGTTGCAGCGCTGTTAATTGCCAGTGTAGACAAGCCCTTACATTAATGCCATGAAGCTCTCACTTTAACTCCTCCCTTCTACATGTGGGCCCTGCCTCCAACTGAGAGGAGCTGGCCTTTGATTGCTACGAAGCATATTGATGTCAGCTAGAGCAGCACAGTTGCACCCAGCAGCCCCAATTGGCATGTCAGCCCCATTGTGCCAGGCACAGAACAATCCTATATGAAGACAGTCTCTCCCTAAAGAAAAAAAAAAAGGCTCCCCTGCTGGGGAGTGAGAACAGTGCTCCTGGTCTCTGCTCATCTTGAGTCTGTGGGACAAGGCCACAACCTCAATTTTGGTCACTTTCTCCTGGGTTTTTTCCCCCCACTGTTCATGAAGATCTGACTATTTTCTCCTGCGGAAGTGTGCTGAGCCCAGGCTCATCACTTTCAGTTCCCAGTCTGCAAATCGGAAACATGTGCCTAATTCAGGAAACTTGCCTAAAGAACTGCAGTGTTCTGCTGTGGTGTCCAAATCACCGCATCGTACGGTAGCCTGGCATCCGGGTTCAGGGGCAAGGACGCCCGGTTGATAAGGGACGATGCACTCTCTGCTGCAAAGCTGCACTCACAGTGTTGGGGCTGTGGTATGGATTTGCTATGGTTGAGCTTTCCAGCTGAATGGTAGGTCCCAGCAGGGCAGGAGAGCTCCAACCCATCTAACAGAAACTAGGGAAGCTAAGTCTCTTGGGGCTCTAGACTCCTGTCTGATCAGGCCTGGTATTTCCTGTTTCATAGGCAGCCAGCCTTGCAGAGGATATGGTTTAGAATGGGGGAGGGAGGAAACAGGTATTACAAAATCCTACCTGACTGGCCTGGCCATACTAGCCAAGGGATAGTGATGTTGCCATAATCTCCCAGTTCCATTGTTACCAGTATCGGGGTATATTAAATAGGTGATTGGGGATCGGGAAAGGCTGCTGCCCATGTAGGTAAATCAGTCCCAAGAGGATCTGACTAAGAGTTTAACAGTAGAGGTGGTCTAGAAAACGAGGGGTGGGAAAATCATGACCATTTACATTTGCCTTTGACTTTGTCTTGATAGCACGCTCCTGAACAGCTGTGCATTGAAAGCCTTGCTTCGGCCCGGCTCGTAGCTGAGGGTCACTGAAAATCTCCAGCCTTGAGTTACTGAAGGGAAGGGGGAGGTGGAAAAGCAGGGAGAAGAACAAAACAGCTGAACCAGCCTCTTTTCTCTGATTCTGCGATTAAGTTCCTTGGCTTTGAATGAATGGCTGTCCTACTTAACATAAGCTCCCTTCAGTCCTTGAGTCTGCCCCCTCCTTTGGTGTACAATAGGCTATTCTAGCCGCCCGGAACACATCTACATCTATTCCAGCTGCCCGGATCTGCAGGTTCCAGTATTGTCCATTTTTTACTAAACTTTGGGCACAGAGGGAAGATTAACACAAGGAGGCTGGGTGGGGAGAGGGGAGTGGAGGCCTGACTCTTCTCAACATTCTGCAAGGTAGATGGTTTGCTGAGATGGTGCCTTGGGATAAAGGTCATAGAGTGAGGATCTCCCTGATGGGTGGGAGAGAGCGCACAGGAGCATAACTTTGTTTCTTGGGCATCCCAACGAGCTGCAGAAATAGAAGGCTGCTTTAGTTACCGTTGGACCGACAAATGTATATGAATTGTGCATGTGTCTGGTGACTAGGCCTAGCACCGCTCAGGTCACATCTCTCCCTGTGCCCACACTGTCTTGTGGCCAGCTTCTCACTGTTTGGGGCAAGGATTGCAGTCCTCCTTGCCTTAGTGTGCAAATCCGTATCGCAGTGCAGATTCTGGGGTCTTCTGCAATTGGAATTTAGGTCTGTTCTCTCCATGGTGCCCCAGTGGTGAGTACTTGTGTCCAGCTCTCAAGGTGGGAAATCAGACTCCCTTTTAGGATTCCAAGGATGACTGATCTATAGGTTTCCCTCAAAGGGAAATGTGTGTATCATCTGTGATGCTCTCATGCCAGTTGACCCCCTGTGTGTCCCGGGGGTTCAGTAGTACACCAGTTCTGAAAGCATGTGGGAATATTGTGCTGTGAGCTTAGGGAATTAACTTTCTCAATACTAGAGTGATTTGTATTGGTGTCCCATTGACCTAACAGATGTATAGTGGCCATATTCAGTCTGCTGCACAGGGTCTGGGGCACAGGCTGCATCTGTTGCTCAAGTGAAGCCTCTCTAATCCCCTCTTGATTTAACTGCTGTCTCTCTGCAGAGTTGGATCGTGGCCTGACGGAACCCCAGATTCAAGTGATTTGCCGCCAGATGTTAGAGGCTCTTGTCTACCTCCACAGTAAAAAGATCATCCACCGTGACTTAAAGGCAGGCAATGTACTACTGACCCAGGATGGAGATATCAAACTCGGTGAGCTTTTAGTTGGGCTGTCACAGAGAGAGAAGATGGGTGCATGCTTGCTAGGTGTATAATTCTGAATTGGTGGCGATTCAGTCTCCCCTGAGTAGCTTTGCTGTACTTGTGACTGTATTGTAATAAACTCTTAGCAACTGTGCATAGTCTCTTACAAGCCACATTTTAAGAAGCCGTGGTTATCTGTATGTCAGAAACAAAACTTCAGGTTGACATTTTTTCAAAGGCAAAATATCCCTCCAATGGGAGAGGGGTAATGTGCACTGGTTTGTAAGGGTCTCCTGCTCTGAAGCCTTGCTTCTCTTCCTTATCTATTGGGTATGGTTATAGGAGGAAGAGGGCGGGCTTGATGTCACTCGGTAGGATACATGCTTGTGAGGCAAAATCTGCTGTGAAACTAGCCAGTGTGTTTAATCTGAGGAGTTTACTTAATACCTGGTGGAAGTAAAGATGCTGGGAAATTTTCTGCATCCTACGGGGGCAGAAGGCTAGAATGGAAGGAAGACAGTTGGAAGGAATAAAGTCGTTGCAGCTTGAGCAACACCGGCTGCCTACGGCTGCAACTCAGCTTTCAGAAACATGCTGCTCTATAGATTTTCTTTAACCTGAAGCTCAGGTTTGGCAGCTGAGCAAATGAGAGATGGGAATGAGGAAGGGGAGAATGTGTCTCTCTCTTTCCCATCAGCTCTCATGTAAAGGGATTTCCTACGGGGAGGAAGTGTTGGTCTGGCTTGCAGATCCTTCAGGAAATTGCTTCACCAGGTCTTCCGCCTGAACGTCTTCAGGGGTACTGTAACACGCTGGCTTGTTGAACAGTCACTCAGGGTCAGGCAGCGGCTTTGGATCGTGCATTATGAATTCTCCACTGAAAAATGTATCACAAGTGATGCCAACACTTGCAGAATTTTCCTGCTGTTCTGCAATTGTGGTTACAATAGCGAAAGGAATAGAGTTGTATTACGTGTAGGGCATCTCTCTTCTGTCCAGTCACTCGTTGCAATGATGGTTCTGCTGTTATTTTAATCGCTGTTTGTTTTGTTTCACATCTTGCAGGATGCCCAGAAATTGTACTTTGGGTGTGAATCATGTGCAAAGCAAAAATAGGCAGTATTCTACAATCTCCCCTTTCCCAGGAGAATATCAATGCTAGAGTAAGGTGCCAGACTGGCACGGCTGGAGACTGGACTAATTCCTCTATCCACAGAGCAGGCCTGGCACAAGGCAGGGCAAGCTTCCCTAAAGAGCTGCTCTGCCAACATGCTGTGAGCCTGAGTTGAATTGACCTTCTTCTACTCCTTAGGGATGAGAGGCAATTCATTCTCTGCAGCCCAGCCCGTATTGCACAAGGCCTCTCTCTTGAGGCTGCTAACAGGAATGATGGTGCTGGTAGTGATGATGGGCTTTTATGATGCTTCTGGGAACAGGACTGAGATCTGTTCCAGTTAATTACATGTGAACCAGTGAACTGTCAACCATTTAAATCTTCCTATGGCCTTGAGATCAGCAACCCAGAATCACTTGACCCTTCTAAGTCAGCTCCTTAAGGGATATATGATGGGATGGGGGAAGGAATCTTCCAAAGAGACGAAGAACCACAGAGACAGGGCTGGGCTGGAATGAGAGCAAAACTGATTATCTCTTAGAGTCATGAGAATGGCCATACTGGGTCAGATCAATGGTCCGTCTATCCCAGTATCCTGTCTTCCAACAGTAGCCAATCCCAGATGCTTCAGAGGGAACGAACAGAACAGGGCAATTATTGAGTGGTCCATCCCCGTTATCCACTTCCAGCTTCTGGCAGTTAGAGGCTTAGGGACACCCAGGGCATGAGGTTGCTTGGGTAGTCTTATTGAGTTGGTTGGTGCTGGCTAAAGTGTCTCTTCTGTAGCAGGCACAGAATGCTTCCTGTTAACCAGGAGGGAGATGGCTAATGTCACTCGATAATTACCATTTGTTGGGTTGCAGGGAAGGGAAAGGAGGTAATTTTGACTCTTTGCCTTATTTATGTCTCAAAAGTAAGACTTCTTGTTAACAAGTTGTGCCTCTAAGAGACTTAGCAAATGGGCTTGCATGGAGTATCTGCTCTTTCATGTCTTGCAAAGAGGTCCATTAACCTGGAGAAATATTCTTAGGGTCTCACGGGTGGAAGGAACTCATGCACTCATAGGTACATTTAATTCACAATATTTGGTCTAGAGAGGATGCATATTCATACTGCACAGCACTCGTGCCTTTGCTTTACAATTCTGAAAGGCCTTTTGGTTTTAGAGCATCTAATGTGATTAATCTCTTTGCAGCTGACTTTGGAGTGTCTGCCAAAAACATTAAAACTTTGCAGAGACGAGATTCCTTCATCGGGACCCCTTACTGGTGAGTAAACTGGCTTGTTCAGCAGCCTTATGTTGAAAGGTGAATTCAGTGGGAGCTGTGCATTTTCAGCACCTTTTGGAGGTCAGACCAGAAATCTAGAGTAAAACATTGTCTTGCTAGAGACGAGGATGTGATGAACGTAGGGTCCACTTAACCAGGTTGCCTTATCAAGTGTGAATTGGAGGATTTTAGCATATGTTCAGAAATCTTTAAAAAGAAAAAAAAAAACTAAAATATCTGTTCCATACGCTCTCTGCTTTCAAGAGTCTCCCCAACTGTGTACATCATAAAGGGGCAGCAAGGAGTGTGTTGGGGCAGCTGGAGACAAATACGAATGTTCTTCAGAATACTCTTCTGTTGGAATGGCCCCCTCCCTCCAATCCAGTGCAATTCCTACAACTTGGAAGTGGGTGGAATCTGGGACATGTGCTCTCTCTCCTTCCTCCTCCCCCACCACATATGGTGGAATGTTCTTTGAAGCAGCTCCAAGTGCATGGGAGCCACAACTCACTCCAGGAATTTAATCTCTAAATCACCCTTGTGCTGAAGGAATGGGATCAATGAGCATTAATTTATTGTCTGAAGTAGCATCCCTGCCAGATGTCACCGCCCTGGAGGTTTTCACAGACTGCCTAGGCGCTCTCTGCTGATCTGGGAATGGGGGAGGAGGAGGGGAAATATGGGTCTTGTCAAACCGTGGGAAAGCTGCTGTTCCCCCTTGGCTAGCTGTGAAGTCCTATTTCAGGTGAAGGTGCAGTGTTGCAGATCAATGAGATGGTTTAAATACTGACTCCTGGGGCTTGTGTGCAGTCAGGCTACTCTTGGAAACATGCCTGTGTTGGTAGCAGGATGCCTCAGACAGTCCCCATTCCCCCTTGTGCTTGCCCTCGCAGGATGGCCCCTGAGGTGGTGATGTGTGAAACCATGAAGGACACTCCCTATGACTACAAGGCCGACATCTGGTCCCTGGGTATAACGCTGATAGAAATGGCCCAGATAGAACCCCCTCACCATGAACTCAACCCCATGCGAGTCCTGCTGAAGATTGCCAAATCTGACCCTCCCACTCTCAACTGCCCTTCTAAATGGTAAGAAGACAAATGACTACGGCACGTATGAGAGCACGGAAGCTCTTTGCTGTGGCTTCCCAGTGATGCTGGGCTCAGCTGTTTGCGCTGCGTGCTATGCAGACTCCATCCAGGGAGTTCCTTGCCAATCATTATGTGTTTTAAGGTCCCCAGAGTTCAAAGACTTCCTGAAGACGGCACTTGATAAGAACCCTGAGACTCGGCCAAGTGCAGCACAGCTACTGGAGGTAGGCAGATGTCCTCAGGGGAGCTGACCCTTCAGACTGGCCTTTGTGTTGCATGTTTAGCTTGTCTTGGAGTCTGCTAAGCACTCCACAGGTCTAAGTAATCTATGCACATCCCAAACCTTGTCTTAAGCAAAACTTACTGGTCTTCCCTAGTTTTACAGTCCACTTGTACTTCTCCAGGGTCTCTCGCTGTGCTGGTAACACCCTCTTACAGGCAGACTGACCTATGAGCTTTGTTGTGTCTGTTTGTTGAAAGTCTGTGCCTGGACAAACTCTCTGGTATGATCAGACTGCCCTGTGCACTTGTGCAACAGACAGTAATTTAGGGGTAATGCTTGGGGTCCTTCTTAGCCAAAGATCAGCAAGGAGTGGGAGTGATGTACATAGTATTTGGGGTAGAGGTTGCAAGTTGTTTAGCACCCACTACTGACTAATTCATGCAGTGCCTTTAGGGCTAGCTTCCTACAACACTATCCTGTCTGGTCACCTGAATGTCTGGAGGGGACAAGATATTGCAGTTGCCAGATGACCTAGCTGGGGGGATTGTCCAGGGAGAAGCTTCTGCCATAAACTGGAAATGGAAAATAATCTGAATGCTTAAACACCAACGGCCGGAGCCTGGGGCTGATCAGCAACTGGAGAGTTCGCACTCTAGCCCAGGTTGGCTGGGCATTTGATTGGACAGTGGATTTCCGTGCTGTAGACGCAGAAGATCGGTGTTAAGGTTGCACAGGCCATCTTAATCTGTCACTTCCTGACATTTGGTTGCTTCACTCAGAAGCATTGGCCTTTTGTACGGAATATCCATAACGAAGTCTAACCATCAAAGTGTAGGCCTGTTGCCATTTCCTCCCCCCGTCTCTTTTAGATTGTCCCTGCCCCAGAGTACACAATCTCATGCTACGTTTTGGGCACTACAGCATTCAAAAGCTGTTCCCATTGAAGCCAATGACAAAACTGTGCTTGACTCCAATGGGAGCAGGAATGGGCTCTGATTTCCCAGACATGCCAAGCTGGCAGATGCCGTTTGAAGTTAAATTCACATCTCCACCCTCACCCTTCAAAAACGTAAAACGCTAAATGCTTTTTACCGCTATCTGAATAACTTGTATGGTGCTGGTGTATCTTCTTCATGCTTCACGCTCTACACAGTGGTCAGTCATGTGGTTTTGTTTGATGAGCATTTCATTTGGTATGTAATGTGCCTCTTTAAATCAGCTTCTGATCTGGAAAATTGATAGTTCTGGCCTAATAACCCTGAGTGGATGAGAGAATGCCTTAGCTTGTGGTTTGCCACCCAGAAAAGTTCGACTGGGGGTGTGTTTACCTTAGTCAATAACAGGAAGTATACAGTATACTCCCTGGCCTCTTGATGAAGCTTAGCACAAATGCATGCTCTGTGTATGCCTAGGGATTTCACTGCAATTTCCATTACACATCTCTCCACTCTGTTTACACATATGGTTCTTAAAGATGCCACTCTCCTTCAGATGAGACCCACACCATGCATGCATCACGGAGACACTCCCGAGTCATTCGGTGTCAAGGAGAGGGCATTGTACCGTATCCCTATGGCAGCAAGTGTCTTTTGTTTAAATGCCACTGTTGCTCTGTTTGGTAAATGTTAACGCTGTATTTTGCAAGGCTGCATAGTGTTTAGGATATTTGTATCCACATGCAGTCCCTCATACCTTGTATCACACAAAACTGAGTTCAAAACAACGTAAAGCTCTGGATTTATATCCACAAATAGGCACAGTTAACGGCTGAAACTGTCTTTAACTGCCAGGCTTTCTGATCTCTGGCGGGACATTTGAATCCACGGCGCCAACAAGGCGGATTGGGCTTATTTCAACCTAGGAAAGCTAGTAATGCTAGCTAGCTGGCGAGGGCCTTAGAAACTGACTCGAAATGGAAAATAAACTGAGTCTGTTTGCCCCATGTTCTCTCACACGGCCTGTTCAGAGGTGGGAATCTTTCTAACGTGTGTGATTGGGTTTGCAGCATTCCTTCGTTAACAAGGTCACCAGCAACCGAGCCCTGCGCGAGCTGGTGGCGGAGGCAAAGGCCGAAGTGATGGATGAAATTGAAGACAATCGGGAGGAAGGAGAAGAGGATGAATCATCGGAACCTCTATCTGTAAGCGCTGTTCTCTCCCTCTACTCAGCCTCTCCTATTTCTTAGAGGGTGGAAAGTTCCTGTAACGTGGCTGTAAAGGTGCAGGCTGGGAGAGCAGCAGGACAAAGTTGCTGCAGGAAACTGTCGGGATTGAAAGGAATAGCTTCTTTTTTTAACCATCTCTGCCTCAGACTCCCGTTGAGGAAAAGCTGCTGCCTTGTTAAGTCCATTCAGCTGGACAGGAAATCAGGGGTGGGGACCGCAGTTCCATGCCTGCTCAGGGTACTGGAAAATAATGCAGCTGGAGGGACGCCAAGTTTTCCCTTGAGAGGGGGAACCCACAATTGTTGCTGCTGCTGGTAGTGCCGGGCTTTCAGCAGGATGGCAGCACTAGTGCGGACTGGCTAGCTGGCTTCAAGGGCAGGGAAGGCATTCCCCTCTGTTGACCCCCCTCCAGTTATGCAGTGCTCTTGTCAGTGGTAGCTGAAGCAACAGCTGGTTGCTCTGGGATCAGGGCACTGCTGCCTGTGTTAACATCATCCTGGCAGCACTGGGTTCCGGTTCATGATGTGCTGCTAGAGGGTTTCTTGAGATGGGTCACCCCGAGGAGCGCAGAACAGAGGGGAAACGACAGGTTGATTCAGAACAAAGGCTAAAATAACCAGGCCAGTTTGATGACTTAGCAGGAAGTATTCTAGGCCTGGGAGCTGTCTGCGTGCTCCACTCATACTTCCAGGCCCCACGGGATGCAGGGGGAGGGCCATGGGGTCATGACTTTACCTCCAGGCTTAAGGGAAGAAAGGTGAGTGCCATGCCTTCATACCCCTTCTCCTCTCCCCGGTCAATGTAAGCAGTAATAAGTGCATCTGAAGTGGTCCAGTGCTGTTCCAAGAAGATGGTGAGCAGGGCATGGACTAGGGAGGCTGGGGCAGCTTGGGGCTGGACAGCACAAGGTAGAAATGGAGACAGAAAATTCAGCAAAGTGGCAGAGAGACGTAACCAGTAGATCCAGGACAGGGGGCGGGCAGAGCTGCCTCCGATGCCCGTGTCTAAGGCTCTTGGGAGCAGGCCAGAATGTGGCTATCCCAGAACCTTTGTGGGAGAGATGCCAGCAGGATGTCAGGATTTTTCTGATCCAAGAGGGACTTAAACGCCCACTGCGTGATCACTGTTGAAATTGGACCCAGCTCCAAAAGAGGAGCTATTAAAACCCAGTGTTGTTAGCCAAGAGAAGAGAGCCGCAGCAGTCTGGGCTGAGCACGGTATCTTGGGAAAGAACCCAAACACCCCTGCCAGGATTTCACAGCCGTACAAGCTCAAGAGCAAAACCCAGCTAAACACACTGCACCTGGGTCCGTTTCTCCTGCACAATCACAGCTTCCCCCAGGAAAGCTCCTGGAGCAAAAGCCACTTGGCTACAGCACTTGCAGTGTCTGCAGATACATCTACACTGCACACTCTTTATGGCAGCGTGTGGAGTATATACATTGCACAGGTATAAATAGCAGTCTAGACGCTGAGGCACTACTTAAGCATATAAAGACACTCCAGAGCTTCAGGTTATTACCCTACATGGCTCTCTGCACATCCAAGTAGTGTTTTCCCCTGTTTACACTGCCACAAGTAGGTCGTGCCCCACTGCCTTCCCATTGCTGCAAGAGAGGCTCTGGTAGTGGAGAAAGGCTCAGGCAGCCTTTCGCTGTCCCGTGTAGCTACACATCGTGGTATGGACACAACCTGCTTTTCACTGCAGCATGTAGCTACGCATACCCTACACGCTGCTGCCAGGGTGTGCAGTGTAGATGTAGCCTAAAAGGAGCTGGCAGAATGAAGGGACGATGGGGTAACTCTCTTCCCTGTGCCTTGCTGTTAGCTGTCTCCCAAAGGGATCACCTAGCAATGCCCTGCTTCCCTGTGCAAGGATTGATAACCCAGAAACCAGCTCTAGTGGGGCAATACAGCTCTTCTGGGTCTCCTATGGTGCTGGTTATTCGTGGGCCATAAGGAGTATTGTCCTTCCATGTTACACTGTGACAGACCTCTGGAAAATGCTGAGGTCAGCACATGTGGCTAGGAGATCCAGATCCAAATAGTCCAGGTGCTCTTTGCCTGCTGAGCCCAGGTGTACAGCATTGACATTGGGACTCAAACCATCACTCCTCCCCAGAACGCAGGCTCTTCCCGTGGACTCTGTTTGCTGGACCACATTGTGGCAGCATTCAACATAACACTTCGTTAGAACTGGGGGCAGCAGTTTTCCCAAACTTCTGACCCTCATCCCCAAGCTAACTAGAGTCTGACTGGTGCAAACCAAACCTGTGCATGCCACTGTTCTGATGTGTGAACCCTGCGGCATCTCAGGGCCCAGGCACAGCCCCAGAATCCTGGCTCTGGGGAGGAGAGTTTGAGAGGAATGAACATATTGCATAAGGCCAGTGGTCCGTCTAGTCTTATCAGACTTTGATGGTGGCCAGTTCCACATGCCTCAAGGGTAAAGTGTTTAAAACCTCCCATGGGGAACAATAATGCAACATAATGACCCCGGGGAGACCTTTCTTCCTAAGCCCCATGCAGTTAATGGCTAGCTGAGTCCTAAAGCATGTGGGCTTCTATCTCTTGTGAATGTAAGTTAATATAAAGAGGTGGGGGTTGGCAGGAGGAATACCAGTTCAGTGCATTAGTGAGAGTGGTAGACGTGCATCTTTCCCTAAGAAGCACCCACAGTCTTGTGTTGCTCAGGTGCTCAGTTGGGTCTCCTCGCTTGTGTGATTGAGTTTCACTCTGATGCTGTGTGTGCCTCAGCTCTGTCCCATCTCTCTCTTCCTTGTCCTTTCAGCCCTCTGGGACTCACAAGCGAGGCCCCTCCGAGGTGAGTCAGCTGAGTTTTGAGGGAGAGAAACCTCCAGAATCCCCCTCCCCACTGGAGATGAATGGACCCAAATTATCCGTGGAGCCGGCCATGAAGACTGTAGACAGGCAGAGAAACAGACTCTCAGATGAAGGGATTGGCAGCGAGAACTCCATGAAAACCACCAGCAGCTCCGAGTCGTCCGGGACGGAGTCTAGCAGAACAGCCGCCAGCACCCAGGAAGAGCCAATCACCAACCCCCAGTCAGGATTGTTGGATGACAAGGTTAATCCAATGGAGGAGAGAAGCCGCCAAAGCAAGCACCTGGAGCCAGGGAACAAAGAGCGTAAAAGCATTGGGAACTGGCCGGAGAGCAGCCACCTGGAAAATGCTGCTGGGGAAAAACTTGCCAATGGGAATTTGGATTCTCCTATTCAGTTTGCCAGCAGTAGGTCCAAGAGGGATTCGGATTCTGGCAGCACTTCTGCTTCGGAAAGCATGGACCTCACCATCTCTCTGTCTGCTGATCTGTCCCTTAACAGGGAGAGTGGATCACTGTCCCTGAAGGTAAGGCAGGGGGCATTAATCAAAGATTAAAAGTTGATTTTAATCTGGAACTCAATATTCAGACCTCGGCATTGAGACCCTGTTAGACTTCCCTGACTCCTTCCAGACAGCCCCCTTTCCTGATGCACCTGGCAAACTTTGGTTTTTTTTTTTTTTTCCCCCCCTTGGGATGGTGATGATCTTCCGTCAGGGAAGAAAAAGGGAGTTGTCCCTAGTGTATGATACCCTGGTGATGGGTGGGGTAGATAAAGATTAATAGTGCAGGGATTTGGTTTTGCTTAGTGTTTAATTGCTGAACACTGCAGAAAGGATCAGCAAATTATCATCCCAGCAGAGGCAATCATAAAACTCATCAAAGCACCCCGGTTTCAGTTTCCAGGTAGGTGACACTGTAATAAACACCAAGCCACAAAATAATTCCAGTCTCCATCCAAAGCTTTCAGCAATAGAGTTTGAAATGGGTACCAACCCCATAGGCTAGGGAGTAGCTTTGTTTAAGGGCAGATAATGTACCTGGAAGCAGAGGTTGTATAGTGTGTAATGATTATTAATCTGTGGTATGGGGAATTAGCCTAACAGCTACTCCTTTAAACATGTACTTTCTCAATGTTGCATGCTCTTTTCCTTGACACTTGCAGATTCCAAGCCAGTGAAATCTAGTTAAGGTTTTACATTCTGCAACTAATTATAGTCTTTGGTAAATCAGCGGGAAACCTGAAGCTGACATAACTGCTCCAGCCTCTCCCTTGCGGGGACTTAACAGAGTCTGTGAACAAGTCCCAGCCTGAAAAACAAAATAACTAAATTGCACCTTTGTACAGTGCTGATTAGCCTATTTCTCTCCCCTACACACTGATAAAAAGACAACTTAATTTGGTGTAAGCTTTGGGTAGAGATCACTTGTGATTTTTCTCAAATGTGCCATGTCTCTGGCCTAGCTTGTATCAGAAGTTAAACTGTTCTTTGCACTCGGATCTTCAAGCAGTCTTGGCTTTTAGGGAGGCCAGTGAGGACGATCGCAAAGCTCAGCGTGAGGGGTCAGTATTGCTTTGATCGAGGAGGCAAAATAAATGAAGTGACTATTTGCTGAGTCCTGGAAGGAGAAGCGAGGTGCAGTGTGACTCAGAGAGCCACAGATGTGTGTATTGCACAAGATCTTTGTCCAGTTGTCTGTGCAAGTGATGGTTTCCAGGTGTAGAAACATGCCCAAATAGCGTTCCTAACAAAATTCCTCCTCCAGCTCTGCTCTCCTGCTGGGAGAGGAATAATTGGCACTTCCCCCTGGAGTCCACAGTTCTGCTAGTGGGGGCTCTTGTGTATGGAAGTATCATCCCTTCTCTTCAGTCTCCCTGTGATAAATGATCCACTTCCAGAGGCCAGCCAAGAATGTATCATGTGTTAATCGTTCTCTGTGATGGGGGGGAGGATTGTAGGGAGCAATAAGTGAATAGAGATGCTGTTGCATTTTAGCTAGATGTGTCTCTAACTGTACTGATAGCACCCTCAGAATAAAATTGAGGACATTCTAGCTCTAGTGGAGAGCTTTGGATCCCCTACTGTACTCGCTGGGAAGCAGTAATACTGTCGGAAAGGTCCACGGGACAGTAGGTTGATTTCTATCTTTCATACCCCCCATTTGGGATTCTGGCACCAATTCGGTAAATGAATCTAATCTGAAGTCTTGTACTGCTTTTTCCCCAGTCCGCTAGCTATACATGATGCAGCCTATGCCCCATTCAAAGCACTGCGTGAACATTAATTCTTGCCATACTCCCATGAAGTGGGGAGGCATCATTGTCCCCATCGGTAAAATCCCACCCCTCATATACTTAAGGTGAATGACTTGCCCAACTCCAGAAAGGGGGATCCATATCTGAGCCAAAGTTAGGACTTCAGCGTTCCTAGTTCCTTTGATGGGATCTCCTAGACCATTGCTTGTAACGGCAGAATTCCCCATTGGCTTCTAGATCTTACTGGGCAAGGGCATTTTGCTACAAACTTGTGTAGAACATTTCATTTTTGCCCTAGTATGCAACCAATTGCAAGTGTGGCTTTTAGTGGCTCTTTTAAAAGTTCTCATGTGAAAGCAAAGCTCAGGCACAAACTGCTTCTCTGTGCCTTGATTCTGAGAGGTGCTGAGCCCCCCATTCACATTTTCAGTCCTTCTGGATGGAGGTCTGTGTGCTGAATTCCCTTCCTCCCAGCTGGGCAGTGGGGAGGGGATCAGTGAGCCTGTGCTCTGCAGATGATGTTTCTAGCATGCTTTGGGATTTCCAGGGGGCTCCCATTTACATTCAGGGGAAGTGGCTGTGCTTGTCTGTTTATTTCATGTACTGACCAGATGCCGGGGGCAGCTGAAGGACATTGGGGGGGTGGTCTTCACTGCCTGCTCGTTGTCCTCCAGATGGAATCTCAAAACGTACAGATGTTGCTAGATGGAGCCCCATGTGCATTGCACTGAATCATACAGGACTAAGGGCTTGTGTATGTGGAAAGTTGCACTGAAATAATGTAGGGTGTGAATTTAAACCAATATCACTAACCCTGTGCAATTGTCTGTGTGTGGATGCCCTTATTCTAGTCTGAGCTGTAGAGACACCTAAAGTCAAGGTTGCCCAACACTTTCCATTATAAGACCTGGGTTTTAGTTGCTTATAACTCTTTGCCAAACAAAAACCATTTTGGCTGAAATTTTCCATGCTGGATGTCTGCCTTGAGTTGAATCTTTTTGGAAACCTCAGCAAAAATGGTTCAGTTGTTTCTGATAATAAGATTAGGGACCAGGAGGGTGGGGCTGGGGCTGGCTGGGCAAGGAGATTAGGACAGGGAGCCTGGAGATTGTGGAGGGGAGACTGGGATGAGGACACAGGCTGGAGGAAATAGGGACAGAAAGGTCTGTGACCACTAGGAGGTACACTCCCCTTCAGAAGCTAGTACGGAACCTGAGATTCCTGTGTCTCAACATTCCTCTGCTGTCAGTAAATATCTGCAGAATTGGATTCGGCCCCTGGTGCACAGTTCCTATGTAATATTGTGCAAGTTAGTTAAACCGGACTTTTCACAGGTGCCACTAACTGTGTTCCTCATTTTCGGAGTGCCCAGCGTGTTACTCAGCTGCAAATGAAGTCAATGGGAGCAGTGCTCTGAACTTATAAAGAGCTCTATTATGCTAAGTACACTGAAAAATCATGCCCAAGCATCTCACGATGGGCACCTAAAATTAATGGACACGTGATCTTAATTTCTGTCTCCATTCTCCATCTGTAGAATGGAATGATGATGATATTTAGTACTTGTAGAGCACTTTTCATCAGTGGATCTCAGAGCTTTACACAGTAGGTCAGTATCATTATTTCCTTTTTACAGGTGGGGAAATTGAAGCACAGAGAGGTAAAGTGACTTGCTCAGGGTCATCCAGCAAGCCAGTGGCAGAGTCTAGACTAGAACCCAGGTCTTGAGTTCCAGTTCAGTGTTCTATCCACTAGGCCACACTGCCTCTCTGGAGTATTGTGAAAATAAACTCACTAATCTTTGGAAAGCACTTCGGTACTATAGTGCCAAGCACCATAGAAATGCCCTTGAAGAAATTAATAATTCTGTCTTAGAGCAGGAGTTTGAATGCTGTGCAGGTAGTAAGACATGAGGCTATACTGAGATACTGAATAACTGCTCAGTAATTGAGCACTGTGCATTCTGTGCACTGAATGAAGCAGGAGAAATAGTGTATGACCATGTAACTAAAGACACTAGCATAATATGTATGCAGAAATGGACTAAATTAAGGTGGCATGGGCAACCTTAATTCTGACATTTCCTAACTTCTGAATGTTTAGCTTTGCAACCATCATGTTCTCTTAACATAGCTATTTGGCTGTAATTTAGGCTATGGGTGCCTTCTTTTGATTTTGAGCTTAAGTAGTTTGCTTACTGACTTAAACCAAATGAACCTAGTCTTAGACAAGAATATCCACGCAGCCTTTTGCACCCATGTATTGGTTTGAAAACAGATTTAAGTTATCCTGGCACAACTCCCTCGTATAAACAAGTCCTTTGACTGTTCCTTTCATTGATGAATTGAGCAACAAGCTCTTCCTGGGCCCAGTAAACTCTGGGCTTCTCGGGCTCACTGGAAGCTCTTGCAACCATTTTTCCCTAACGTAGTCATTATTGCTGGGGAAGGTAAAAGAATTGACTCATTCTAGCCTTCCCCTCTTCCTTTCTTTTTCACCCTCCTGCTGTTCCTTCCACCCCTATGGCCACCTTCCAAAATGCCATACGGTTTGTCATTTCCTTCCCACATTCATGATCAAGAAATCCAGTCACTTGGCCTTATCCTCCAGCTTAACTGTATTCAGATCCTCTGTAAGAACAGATGGCAACTGCAGCCTACTGCACCACTGAACGAGAGAGCGAAAACACCTGTCTCTACCTGTACTAGTGAAAATGAGACAAAGATTTGCTAGTCTGCTTCTTCCCTGTAAGGAGCTCAGAGCTGCTGGTGATTAGCAAAGTATAAATCTCTAGCAATATAGGGACCCAAATTCTGATCCAGCGGACAAAGCTGGATATCATTCTAAATGCACCAGTTAGGAATTTATGTCCTGACTTTTGAAGGTGCTGAGCGTTCACAGCTCCTGTTGCGTTTAGTGGGAGCCGCAGTGGCTCAGGGTATGTCTGTACTGGAGTTAAAAACCCGCAGCTAGCGGATGCCAGCAGGCTCGGGCTAAGGGGCTGTTTAATTGTGGTGTAGACGTTCGGGTCTGGGCTCTAGGACCCTGCAAAGTGGGAAGGTCCCAGAGCTTGGGCTGCAGCCTGAGCCAAAATGTCTACGCCGCAATTAAACAGCTCTGCAGTCTGACCCTCAGAAGTCAGTCAGTTGCGGGTATCTAATTGCAGTGTAGACATACCCCCGGCATCTTCAATAAGCTGTGACTTGCTTAAAAAGGGAAAGGTGACAAATGTCACGTCTGCGGATTCATAGATTCTGAGGACTACTGTGAGCATCTAGTTTGACCTCATGTATAACACAGGCCAGAGAACGTCCCAAAAATAATTCCTATAGCAGATCTTCCAGAAAACCATCCAATCTTGATTTAAAAATTCTGAGTGGTGGAGAATCCACCACGACCCTTGGTAAATTGTTCCAATCCTTAGCCTCTACTGGGACTTCCAATCCTTAGCCTCTACTGGGACTGCCAACAGGGGTGCCAGTCTAACTTGTCAGTCCAACTTGCCTGAGGAATCTCACTGCTAAAAGTTTGCACCTTAGTTTCATGATATGAACAAGAGGGACCCTGACGTCAGCCATCTATATGGCTAGGTATGGAGGAGAGCGTTCAACAATCGTTGGATTGCTTCTGTTTTTCTTTTAAGTAATGCTTTTGTACTGAGGATGCTGACTGTCCTAATGTGATACCAATAGTTCATTTTAACAATAAATGAGAGCACAGTGTGGATTTGCAGGATGAATGAGGCAAAGCTGTGTGCTTAGTTTTGAATGAGTTCTGTTTATTCTGTTGGGAGGCTGATGTTTCTTTTATTAAAAATGCTAATAGAATTATTTTGAGATCTCTGGTCTTAGTGCTTGGCTGTCATACAGGCTACTGGCACAGCTTCAGCTCATACTGTGCATTAAACAGTAACCTAGAATTTCATTTCATGACCTCTTGGTTTTTTTTTTTTTTTTTTTTTTTCCCTTCTCTCCTACTGCATGTTAGGATTCCAGGATACACAACAAGACACTGAAACGGACCCGGAAGTTTGTGGTGGATGGAGTGGAAGTGAGTATCACCACCTCCAAGATCATCAGCGAGGATGAGAAGAAAGATGAAGAGATGAGATTCCTCAGGCAAGTTGGAAGTTGGTCACTGGGAATTTGGGAGGGTTGGCTTGGCTGGCTCCCGGGACTAGCGATGGGACACAGAGCCTTTCACCTGAGCACGTACCCAGTAGTGACATGGTAGCGAAATGTTAATGGGAACAGTGCGGCTCACAATGGGCAGCTGTCCACAAAGTACAAACCACCTCACTGGCACCCTTGTTGGCAGTCCCAGTAGAGGCCAAGGATTGGATATTGACAGTGGGCATTGAGGTACACCTCACTTATGGGCCATGCATTCACTGCTGAGGCTTACCAGTGGCATTCTGTGGGAGAAGCTTGCACTGCCTCTGTCTTGGCTAAGCCTGTTGTGGATAAACTTACTTCCATTTCCAGAGCCATCAGTGTGACACATCAACTCAACTAAAATAAACTAATAGAACTTCTCAAGATGCTTTTGTTTGATGGCTTTTGTATTTGCTCGGATAGACTTTTATTAACGGAAGAACTAAGAGGAATTTTAGTATTCGACATGTTCAGGCCCTCGAAAGTTTTGATTCCATTACATTTTTGTAGCCTTCAAGCCTCTAGGATTCTAGTGGGGGGAGAGAGGGCAGTTTCTGGCTTCATTATGATTAGTGGTGACAGTGAAATGTGCTCCCATGAGGTACATTATTCTTCAGCTAGTCTGTTTCCCAAGTGCCATGGGAAATTTACTCTGTTGGAGCAGTCCTGACGCTGCTCCAACTTGCACTGAGGGCCAGGCAGGTGCCAAGTGGCCCTAGAATACAGGGAATGCAAAGATGGCTTAAAGCCACTCTTGCACTCTCTTCTTCCTGCCCAAGTACCGGGAAGAAGTAACTGAAAATTGGGCCCCTGTTTTCATAACTGGCCTGCTCTACCTACACTACTGGGTGTGGGGGGAGGGGCGGGGGGGGCAAGTGGGACAGAGGAGGGGTTGAAAATTCACAGGTCACCGCACAAAAGTGCGTTCAGAGAAAGCTGCCATTTCACAGGGTTT
The DNA here is from genome assembly GCF_013100865.1 of Trachemys scripta elegans. NCBI lineage: Eukaryota > Metazoa > Chordata > Testudines > Emydidae > Trachemys > Trachemys scripta. The sequence goes on along the minus strand of NC_048305.1, from coordinate 20,547,021 downwards.
GTCCAGCAGGTTTAGTGCATTTTCTTTGCATATCTTTTCCCACTTGCAAGTTTCATATCTGGGTTGTTTTCCTGCTGCTCGTTGGAACGTGCCAAGATATTGATTTTTAAGGCTGGAGTGGAGAGGAGCAGATCTTGTTGGGCAAATTGATTGAATGGGGTGAGTGTGTCTGGATAAGGGAAATTGCTCTAAAGTGGTTTTCCCAGCAGGATTCCTAGACTGTGTGTGGAGTGCTGAAGAGCCGAACGCTAATGCACTGGAGTGAAGGTCACACTGGGAATTTCACTTAAAAACTGTGACTCTTTCTCCCCCCACCCCCACCAGGACATCAGCAATTTCCAGCTGAGCCAGCCTGTAAACCTGGCAAATGGGCATGGATGTGACACTCAGACCAGGCTAGGACTCCCCCATAGATGCTTCAGTGAAAGGCAGATGATTAGATCAGATCCGAGGTGTAACATCTCCTTGGTTCACATGGGAAAACTACCCTTCTCACCATCTGTGTCATGGACTGCCCTCACTCCTGAACTTACGGGATGGGCAGGGCAGCCTAACAGGCTGAATTGTATTGCAAAGACTACTATAAAGTTAGACTGGATGGGATGTAATAGACCAGTTTTACCCTGCTGGGTAGGAGAGGCTTCTTTCCTACAAGTATATCTTCAAAGGGTTTCTCTAGACAAGTTTTAACTGTCCCAAGCAATGGGGCTTCCACTGCTATTCTGCTGGCTAATGGATCTTGCCTGTAAGATTTGACCCTCTTGCCTTTGTGAATATCGCTAACATCCTGCCTTCCTACAGACAGAGAACTGGTGCCATGGAGCCTGGATGCAAATCAATGCGTCTGCATTTACCTCGTTCCCCGAGTTCAAAGCAGTAACCCTTTCCTGATCATTAGGGGGTTGCCTGTGTGGTTGATTGGTTTGCACTGTGGTTGAATATTCATTGAAAATGCTATTTCTGCTCCCATGTTATTTCACTTACAAATTGTGCCTGCATGGGGAAGGCACCAAGCCTGGAATTTTACTCATGTTTTTTTTAACCTTTTAGGCGCCAGGAGTTGCGGGAGTTGCGCCTGCTTCAGAAAGAGGAACACCGGAACCAGACCCAACTGAACAACAAACACCACCTGCAGCTGGAACAAATGCTGAGGCGCTTTGAACAAGAAATGACGGTAGGTGAGAAGGGGAAGGGGAACCTAAATATCCTAGCTGGATTGACTTCTCCTTTGCAACTGTCCTGCAGATACAGAGCGAGAGATGCCATGTACTTTAGGCTGGTCAGCAGAGACATTCAATGCCTATTGTTACACAAGACATTAAAAACTAATCCTAAACCCTTGCTCACTCTTCTAAAGCGATGCTGGCTGGATTCACTGTGCTGTTGGAATGCATCACTCAGAGAGGGCACAACAATCAAAGAAACCCTATGGGAGCCAGCAGCCCTATGCTGGTTTGCCAGAACCCATTGCTGTGGGCCAGAACTTCCTTTATACCCACCCTATCCAATAGCAAAGGGGAGGTCCTGGGCCAGCTCTTGTCCCCATATTCTGGTGGTGTCAGAGCCGAGCCCATAGGTGAGACTTTGGGTCCTATACACTGAATGCAGGTGAACTGTGCTGTAGTGATTTATAGGCTGTGTGCCCAGCTGCGCCTGCTCGAGGGAGAGGCGTCAGCATGTGTTGAAGTAAATGGATGTTTTTTCATAGCCAAGTCAGGTTTTTAAAAAAAAAAAAAACAACCTTTCAGGAGCCAGCAGATAAGTGTATCCTGCGTCCTGTCAGTAACCTCCAGGTCTGCTTGGAGGCCAAGAGACTATACACATTTCACATGTTTCCCTAAATATTTAGTCTCTCTTGACCTGTTTGACATGCCGTCCAGTTGAATCCCTCCTTAAAAAGAAGTACCTGCTCACTAAGATTTTTGCCAACATCGTGGTGTGACACGTTAAGGAACAATGATGTGCTCCCTCTACAGTTCTCCTGAGGCACTTAGCAATCAAACCACATCCCACAAGGGCCCGTGCTCCTGCTGATGGTGGTATAATGCTGGTGCGACTCAAGAGTAGAGAGAAGACAGATATGTCGGTGAAATGTTGTAGAAGGCAATGTCCTTCAGTGGTTTGCATACCCAGGGATGTTGAGCAAGAAATCTTACATTTGGGCTCCTCCTAGCACCAGTCTCTGCCCAGGATGTCGCTACCAGAAGTATATTGCACGTCAGGAATGAAGTTCGCCTGCTGAGCTGGCCAAGCCCAGAGATGGAATAAGGGGGGTTCTGCTGCTCAAGCCCTGGTCTACACTGTGTTGGGGGCGGGGGCGGAGAATCGATCTAAGTTACACAACCAACTTCAGCTACGTGAATAACGTAGCTGAAGTCTACTTACTTAGATCTACTTACAGCAGTGTCTTCACTGCGGTAGGTCGACTGCTGGCGCTCCCCAATCGTCTCCGCCTACGTTTCTCGCTCCGGTGGAGTACTGGAGTTGACGGGAGAGCGCTTGGCGGTCGATTTATCGCGTCTTCGCTAGACACAATAAATTGATCCCCCCGCTGGATCGATCGCTCCGGAGGTGAGTGTAGACATGCACAAGATTGAGGTGCATTGGCAGAACTGGGGGTGTGGGGGAGGGAGACACTTGCACAATGCCTGCCCACCCCAGGCTTGGCTCTCCCCTATACAATTAGTATCTCATTTTCATAAACTTCTTGCGTCCACTTATAAAAAGAGGCTGAACTCCTTCAGTGCTCGCTATTTTTTGATTTGAGAAAATATAGCCCAGAAAAGGTTTAGTCTGAACTTTGTTCTCTTTCCTCCCCCCCCTCCCCTACCCCTAAAATATAGGCAAAAAAGAAATTCTACGACACTGAGCTGGAGAACCTAGAACGTCAACAGAAGCAGCAGATCGAGAAGATGGAACAAGATCACTCGATACGCCGGCGGGAAGAGGCAAAGCGCATCCGTGCTGAGCAAGAACGAGATTACAACAAATTCCAGGAGCAGCTTAAGCAGAAGAAGAAGGAGGTAAAAATGGGAAAGGGATGGGGAAAAACTGGTTTGCGGTAGCTGTTATGGAGAGCTTTCCTTCCAGGAGTGGATCACGGCATCCTTACCCAGGAGATATTTTGGAGGCAGGGAGGTGAGAGGCAGCAGTAGCTGTCTTCAGTGGGAGGCTTCTGCTTTTCTCTTATGCCCTAGGATTGTTCCTATAGCCCAGCTCCTGAGGTGGAGCTTCAGCCTAAGTTACCTGCTGAGAAGTCTCCTCTCCTCTCTCAAAGGTCAAGATCGAAGTTGAGAAGCTTCCCCGGTATGTGCGTAAGGAGAGCATGAAGGTGAAGACAGAGGAATTTGTGCAGAAGAAGCAAGTCTTGGTAAGCCCAAGAAAAGATTAGCCCCACACCGAAGAGCAGGGGGGATGCAGGAGAGGGGCACCTGGTGACTTGGCTTCTTACCTCCAAGTGCCACAGGGTTTAAAACACTGAAGGTGCACGTAAAGTTACAGCTCGAAAACAGTTCACTGTACTGGCATCTCCCCCCAGGAACGAGAGTTTGTAGCCAAACAGAAAGAGGATCTGGAGCTGGCCATGAATAATATTACTATGCAGAACAGGAAGGAGATCTGCGACAAGGAGCGTGAGTGCCTGAACAAAAAGCAGCAGCTCATGAGAGGTGAGTGGGATAGAGTGAGGAGGGAGAAAACAAACGCTGTAGTGATGGGTTTATCCAATGTTGGCTCTTCCTACACAACAGATGCTGACATTGCTGCAAGCTGTCAGGAGGATTTAGCAATAAACAGCCTTGCCAGATCCTGCCTGAATGTTTAATAATAATAATACTTAGCGGTTTAATCTCCAAAGCGCTTTACAAATACGAACCAATTAGGCCTCATAATTACAAGAGACAATTCACAGATATGGCTTGCAACCAGGGCCTCTTGGAAAACAGGAGAAGGTGTATGATTGCCCCTTCATCTGCTTTACTGCTCCCGAGTAATGGGATCACTAGAGCTCAGGAGAAGAGTGAGTGTGTGTTAATTTCTCTCTCCTTCCTTAGACCGAGAAGCCTCCATCTGGGAGCTAGAAGAGCACCACCTACAGGAGAAACACCAGCTTATCAAGCAGCAATTGAAGGACCAGTATTTCCTCCAGAGACACGAGCTGGTCCGAAAGCATGACAAGGTAAGAGAGTTCAGCCCTTTGTGACCTTGATCCCTTCTGCCGCCCAGCAAGGCAGTGAGCCGCTGCCTGGAACCTGCCCCTGTTGGGTCTGCAAGGAGTTGTCATTCCCACTCTTTGAACTTCGTGCCCCTGAAAGCGAAGGGAATGGGGAAAGAGGGATGGTGGTTGTCGCAGGTGGGTGGGCATGTAGCAGGACAAGGAGTGAATATCAGCCTGTTTTGTTGCTAATATTTGGGATCTCTTCCCTGTGCTGTGTGAGTGTTCTCTCAAGGAGAGAGGCATGTGCTTAGAGATCTTAGACAATGAGCTATTTCCAGAAAGTCTCTGATGTGTTGCTGGTTTACAGGATGGCAGGGGAATTGAAAGTATTAAATAGTTGCATGAAAGCAGCAGGGCTTTGTAGTTAACCTGACTCACTTGAAATCCTTCAGTAAGATGCCTGTGGCCAGGCTTGCCGAATGAAGATTCTAGCTGTTCTGTGGAGAAGATCCCAACTCCCACCCTTGAGGGACAAGGCTAGCACTGCACCCGTGTTTCTGCTCCTGGAATGTTGCCATGATACAAATTACCTGGGGAGCTATCTGCTCAGATTCTGGCTCTTTGCATCTTGCCCATGATCAGTTGTGTCTTCATTTCTCCCTTTGTGATGGGAAGGGCCCCATTCCCACCTGGAGCATGGGGAATCCTTGCCCACCAGGCCATGTCATGGACTCAGAAGGGAGCACATGGAAGCTCAGACAGGTCTGTGTCCCTGTTGTGGGCTGCCATTTTTTTCATCTTAACCTCCATTCCCCGCTTTTCCTGTGGCCTGTTTAACATGTTGTTTTCCTACAGCCCTAGAGAGGAGCTTTTGTTCTAGTCACCAATGCTGTGGTGTTTTCCACCGTTCCCTAGCACAGTAACCACCCTCCTGCTCTCCATCAGCCTGACTTGCCTTTTCTCTCTGCTGACCTTGCTTTCTTTCCTTGCTTTGCTGTTCTAGGAGCGAGAACAAATGCAACGGTATAACCAGCGAATGATAGAGCAACTGAGGATTCGGCAGCAGCAGGAGAAAGGTCGTCTCCCCAAAATCCAGAGGAGCGAAGGGAAGACCCGCATGGCCATGTACAAGAAGAGCCTCCACATAAACTCCAGCGGGAGCATGTCAGAACAGAGGGAGAAGATAAAACAGGTCAGGCTCACTGAGCCACGTGGTAATGCTGCAGAACACATGGGCTCTGGAGACTTCCCCCATGGCCGAGGGGTGGAGCACTGCACTGCTTTGCAGGCGACATAGCAGTGCTAGAGGAAAATGCCAGCCATCTTTCAACAGTAGTGTACCCTGGGAAACTAAGGGCAGCATTGATGTGCCCTGTGGGAGGAAAGCAGTGGTATAACTTGTTGGTCCCCTGGTAACCCATGAAAGCCTGTATCAAAGTAGTGCAGAGTCCTGCACTCAGGGAGGGATTTCCAAAGGCGACCTTGACCCCTTCTGCCGCCCAACAAGGCAGTGAGCCACTGCCTGGAACCTGCCCCTGGTGGGTCTGCAAGGAGTTGTCATTCCTACTCTTTGAACTGCGTGCCCGAAAGCGAAGGGAATGGGGAAAGAGGGAGAAGAGCAAGTCAGTGGGACATGTGCTCCTAAACCCCCAGAACCCAGCCATGTCACTGCGGGTCCCGTTATAAGGGGTAAGGGAAACTATTTCTCCTGTTAAAATTAATTGACCACATTCATTAGTGTTAGGAGCCTGAGGTGAAAACTGCTCCTCAGATCTGGGGTTGCTGCTGAATGCCCCCAGCTCGTCCAAACGCTCAGAGGATTTTCAGTAGAATAACAGCAGCTTAACAGGCCTGCTGCAGGCTCAGCAGCTTAACAATGAAGTGGATCATTTCTAGGATGAGCTCTCGTTCACATGAAAATACTTGCATGTGGGTACTATATGTCCACATGGGTCTAGGATGTTCTGGGGCAGCCTAGGAGAGTGCCAGCTACCACTATATTTAGATCCATAATATGTTTATTTTAATGTTGTTCAAATAAAAGGGCATCTGTTTTAATCACTGGCTCTTGCCTGACTCTGTGGAGTTGGGGCTGAGTTTTGAGCCAGGTTGTTTTGAATGGGTTGTATATGGATGTCACAGTTAAACTGAGCATTTAGGTGTCCCCCACCATGGCTCTTTATTCCTTTGATGGTGTCAGCTCATTAACTTCTTAGCCAGCCTCTGCTCTTGGGTGACTGAGGGTATTGGGGGCGCTGCTTTCTGTTCCAGTTTGCTCAGCAGGAAGAAAAGCGGCAAAAGGCAGAGCGGCAGCAGCAGCAGCAGAAACATGAGTTCCAGATGAAGGAAATGAGTGCCCAGTGTGAGAGCAATGCGAACGAACTGCAGCAACTGCAGGTAACGTCACACTGAGGCAGAGCTGCACGTATGCAGTCAGATGTATAGGCTGGGGGAGAAGGGGGGTGGAGAGCATCATTCCACTAGCATTACCTGTACAGAGGAGGGGTCCTGGCTTCTGTGAGAAATATGGTTGTGGGAACTGGCAGTTAAGTTTGACTAAAGGTGCAATCTCCCATCTGTTCCTATTAGAGGGTTCCCTTAAACACGTCGTCATAGTTCAGAGCTCTGAGCTGCCTAAGGTTCAGCAGAAGTGGTGTAAAACCATAGGATGAGCATGGGTGGAGAGGGGTCTCCATTTCATCTGGGGCATGTAGGGAGGGGATGGTTCTAGTGTCTGCTTGATACAGTCCATCCATAGACTCCTTATAACTTCTTCTGGCTGTTTTATTTAGAATGAGAAGTGTCACCTCTTGGTGGAACATGAGACCCAGAAGCTGAAGGCCCTGGATGAAAACCACAACCAGCATCTGAAGGACTGGCGGGATATGCTGAGGCCACGGAAGAAGGTAACATTCCCTGCACGCAGGCCGCTGAAGCCTGGTTGGCTGGCAGGGGCTGTCTCAATACAGTGACAGCATGACCGCAAATACAAATCTCTTGTTTGTTCATTTTTGCATTAAGGCTCTGGAGGACGAGCTGAACCAGAAGAAGTGGGAGCAGGAGATGTTCTTCAGACTGAGCGAGGAGGCAGATGGTCAGACCCCAGTGTCCCCAAACAAACCTGTCAAGTTCGTTCCCTTCAGCTCTGCAGAGTGCTCATAACGCCTGGATCCGGGCGGGCCAGCAAGCTAGCTGGCACTCGCTCTACCTTGATTAGCTGTGGGACAAGCAACTCAGGACTGCTGGGACCCTCTCACTGACACGCCAGCCTCCCTCAGGGCAGTGCCCTTCCGTCCCTCTGCTCTGCCTGAGAGAAATGGCCTCCTGCCACTTCTGTCTGACACTGGGAGATCAGCTTGATTCTGAGCAGAGGTGGCATTTCCTGGGGCTGGCTCACATTGCCAGAAGAGCTGCAGTGACGCTCTCTGCCAGGAGAGCTGGCAGGGCTGTGCCCGTGATCCTACTCATGCTGTCTGCTGAACTCTTTACCCCGTGGATGAGCCTGGTGCCCATGCTATGTCCAATCCTAGATCGGAGCAATAAATGCTGTGGACATGAGGTGTTAGGGGCTCTCAAACACTGTGCAAAGTGGTTATTTAAACATTCCTATTCTTTGTGGCTACCTCCTTCCCCTCTTTGTTGCCAGGGCAGTGGTTGGGTGCAGTTTGTCAGCATTAGCATTGTGTGATGCTACCCTGGCCTCCTGGATCCGTGAGACCTACAAGCGTTCAGATGGTTTTCTTACAAAATGCAAAGCAGAATTGCCTGTGTTTTATTGTGGTCTCCATCTCCCCTGGTTGCTCAAACAGGGTTCAGCAGTTTTTCCTCCCAATTTAAACCCTGGGGGACTAGCTGGGCTCCCCCGCTGAAATGTGTCTGCTTCTCCTTTGTTTGCCCTGGGAGTTGATGTTAAATGGCACAGCTCCCCCCTCAAGTTCATAGTCACTCTGTGGCACTTGCTGGACTCCCCTCCCACACCAGGACTGTGTGGGGTATGGTGTCTAGGAATCACACCTGGCTGTGCCACAGGGCAGTATGAAGCATCACAGCTAAGCTGCTAGGCCAGCCTAAAACTCTTGCCTCCTAAGAAAGGTTATGGTTGGAAGGAGGAGCAGGGAGAGGTTCATGGTTTTACTCGGTTCTGCAGTTTAACACCGAGGTGTCAGTAGTGATCATGTGCCGTCTGTATAGAGGGGGTTACTGCTTCCAGAAAATACGTTTATCAGCCCTCAGAGCTGTGCACAAACTGGAGTTCAGAAAGTGCTGTGCATTTTTGGAGCATGTAGATTACCCAGCCAGACCTCTGCAACACAAATTACTTGCTGCAAAGCTTGGTTTCAAAGGATTAAAACCAACAAAGACCTAGCAGTCTGGCTCTTAAATTGGTGATAGGGGAAGATGCAATTGACAGCTCCGGCTGGCTTGTAGCTGTAAAGAGTGACTTCTTCCAGAAGTGGTGCCTAAGCTCCTTAAGCAAAGACCTTGCAAAGACTTGTCACGACTTTCTCACATTCTCCTGGCTTCCTGCCCAGGGTTGGGGTTGCACAAAACTAGATAGGGCAGTTGTACCTCAAGTTCTGTCTACCTTTTTTCACCCATGTCCACACGATGCTGTGAATCAGAGTCTCTCTCTCCATCCCCAACACACACAGATTGGCACCATGATGGTCTACATCTCTGTTTAATTGTCACAAATGCATTTTGCAGTAGTGACTGGGTAAGAGTTAAGATTCCCTTATCCAAGCCTAGGCACTGCCAATCCTGAGAAGTCCCAAGGTATCTAAACTGCAGCCAGTCTCCTTACACTGTTCCAATCAGCAGAGTAGCAAGTGAATCTTGTGTTTCCGATACAGCCGTTTTCTGATTTTGACAAGAGCACAGAGCTGCCGTAGGGTATGGGGTGTCTTGATGTGTAGCATCCTTTCCCTTGTGGGACTGGCTGATCACAAAACAGCATGTGGTAGCAGTTAGCTTTTGCTTCTTTTGATCTATGTACCACATTGTCATTTTATGCTTAGATCGTATCTTCCAATCATGGGATCCTTATTAAAAATATTCCACCTAAGAGCAACTGTGTTATCATCTCAGGTGATGTCCCGAGACTCACTAACTCTGCTATGTAGCACCAGCTTGAGGAGACACGTATGTTAGCGTAGAATCCTAGATACATGGGAAGTTGAAAGACTTTGCAGCTCAAAGGTGTAAGTTTCGAAACACCTTTGTACCAAAGAGGGGGACATTTCCTATCCATTTAGAATTTTTAAAAAGTATCTTTCGGTTTCCTGAAAACTTGCGTCCTCTTGGCTGTTCTGAGTTCCCTATGAAATTAAAGGTATTACTGTTTTATTACTTGACTCACAGTAGCTCCGACAGACTGATCTGGGCAGCCAGACATACATAGTGGAGGCTTGACTGATATGTCAATGGAAAAAGAAAGGCACATAGAAGAACTGCATAGTTGGTTGTAGCATCTCTCAAAGCACCATGCGTTCTGAGACCTGGGGTCCTCATTTTTTTATTTTTATTTTTTTTACTCACTACTAAGCACCTTTTCCAAAATGGCTAGTTTACCTCTATCTGCAGTATAACTGGTCTATTTTCCCTAAGTATCAGCTGTGCCTTTATGATGTATCATCCTGTATGGTGGTGATGCCTGTCTGGGAGTCAATGTAGGAATGAAGGAGGTGAGTTGTCTTTGAAGGACCTGGGTTGACTTGAGCCTTCTGATAGTGTTAGAAATGTTTTACAGTAGCCCTGGGGCCATTTCTTGTTCAGTCTTGCTGCTGTAAATTTAGAGGAACTCTGTGAAATCACTCGTGTCCCTGAGATTGGAATCCACCCCTTCATCTTTAATGTGTGTGTGACCGAAATGTTGATCATTGGAAGGACTTTCTGGAATACCTACACATGAGATACTTTTCCAGTTTAAATCTTTATGCTGGAAATACAGAGAGGAGGAAAGTGTCAAAGCATGAACCGTATTCCAGACAGATGTTTCTCAGAACTCCATGCCGAAGAGTCAGTCAGATCTAGACTTACTCATAGCTTGGGCAAGAGTTTGATTTGTTTGTTGTGCAGCAGCGACGATGGGGACAACTTCTGGGGGCTTCCAGCTTGAATGGGATATGCCAGCTCTTTGTAAATCAACAGTCATTCACTCATTAGTTAATCTTATTGGTGGCTAGAAACCTGTAACTTAGTTGCCATTTTCTTAACCTGGGATTGGGAACTCTTTTTTTCCCAATGCCGTTTGCTGCCTTTTGATTGCTGTATGGTGCACTGTAGCTTTACATAAGTGCAATTCTGATCTCTAAAGGGAGAGCAATGAAGTGCATGTTACAGTTGCAACATTTAAAGGAAGCTTGTTCTTCCTTTTAAGGGCCAGATTTTTTCCCCTCTTTGGAAGTAACCTCTTTTTTCTAAGGCAAATAAAACCAATTTATTTTTGTCTGTTGTGGGAAGGGGATGTCATTTTTATGTGGCTTTGAATAAAACTTTTTTTGGAAATATTTTGTAAAGTGTCTTCAGTGGGGCAGCCACTCTGTGAATAATAATCTAATAAAGTAACAAAGTGAGAGATTGGGTTTGTGTCCAACGTTCTATGTACTCTCTGAACTTGGCTTCAGATTGGCAGAGTTAGCCTTCTGTTAGTATACTTGGGTTTAACTGTGGGAGGGGACTCTGATACCTGTTCTGGGCTATGAACCTTGCAAAGCAGAACTTCAATTTTCTGAATGCAGTTTGCTGCTCTGAAAATGCTGTCGCTGCATGTAGCAACTTCGTATTGATGGATCTTTGCAGGGAAGCTAGACCTTCTCTTCTAGATCTCAGCTTCAAGCTATAACTCTTCTAAAGTCCTTGCTGACGTTAGTCTAAAGATAGTTAAAGAGTGACGCTGTTTGGCAGAGCGAGGAACTGCACTTTCAATGGGACTTGTATTCTGCCTTGAGCTCGTCAGTAATAGTAATAGTGCTATGGCACCTTTAGTTTTGAGGAGCTCAAAACCCTTTACCAACATTTGTGAATTGGCCATGCCAACTTCTGATGCTGCATGTGGTTACATCTGAGACCCAGCGGTTAAGTGACTAGTCCTAAGTCACAGAGTTGGAATAGAACCCAGATGGACTAATGCCCAGTTCTCTGCCGTTAACCACTGGACCATGGTTTCAGCTTTTGCTGGGTGGACTTGAGCTTTGGAAACATCATAAGATTGTGACACAGCACACCTCTACCCCAATATAACGCTGTCCTCGGGAGCCAAAAAATCTTACTGCGTTATATCGAACTTGCTTTGATCCACCAGAGTGCGCAGCCCCGCCCCCCAGAGCGCTGCTTTACCACGTTATATCCGAATTTGTGTTATATTGGGTCGCGTTATATCGGGGTAGAGGTGTACTTATTTCTTTACTGGGTTTATTCAGGAGGGCTGTCTGTGGCTTCTACACTACTTACTTCTCCAGTCTGCTCTGTCTAAATGTTTCTGTCTGTAACAGGCCGCAGGGCCTGTTTAAACTTCATTTTTTAATAAATGTTGCTATAAATTCAAATTATAAACCAGTTTATATTATCCCCTTGGTGCCTGAAGTCTGGCATCAAGCGGGAGGAGGGGCTCTCAGCTGAGACTGTATAGTTTTATAATGGGAACACGATGTGCTCCAGTACAATAGAGTAGGTGGTGGAAATAGAAAGCAAAGCTACTTTGAAGAACTGCCTGTGCGTTGATGTCTGAATAAGAGTTGGGGATAATGGGCCCCAGTGGAATAATGAAGAGATCAGACACCTCTGGGTACATGCATTTAATCTCTGCCCATGAGAGGCCTAAGGCTGGAAAGGCAGGAGTTGCAGCTCTGCTATCTTGGTCTGTAGGATGGGAACCCTGGCAGAGGTTACAGGAAGTGAGGAAGAAGGGGTAATTCCACTGCCAGAAACAGCGCTGCTCTCCTTAGTGGGTGCAGTCAGAACTCCCCTTCTTGTTCAATCTACTCCAGCCATTGGCTAGAAAGGAACCTCAAACAAATGTGACTGAGAGCTGATTGGGCGATGAAATGCCGCAACTGAATGAATGGTGTTGCACTCTTGTCTTCTCAGCTTTAGAGACTGGAATCTGCAACCTTCAGCCAACATGACCAGTTCATGTCGTTTTATACCTGCAATGCCATGCTGAGAACAATGTAATCGCAAATAGAGACTCCCTGGCTTCCCCTTCCATATAATATAGCTACTGCCAGCAGGCAAATGCTCCAGTAATGATGTGACAAGCACCAGAGTAGAAGAATCTAGCAAGCTATCTTATTTTTAGCTGCACCTCCCCACCAGGGCTGACAGTCTCTTGTACATTGCTCAGAAATCATTTTTCCTAATCAGCTTTCAGATTATGCCAGTGTAGAATGGATGATCCTATAAGATTATCCTCGCTTAAACTGTACCTCCTGTACAAAAACCTGGATCAGATTTAAACATCAGGATAAACTTATTTTTATGAAAATGTTGAAAGAGATCTAGTGGATTTTTAAAAATACCCTTATCTACCTCCCTCCAAACACCAATTAAAAACTAAGCTGTTGGCTGCACAAAAATCCTATTTAGAGTAACATCTGTCTTTTCTTCCAAGTTCTTACCAGGCTTGAGGTGTTGTATAGTAATTGGCCCTACAGGGACAGGGTGTCTGAATCTTGTACCTACCATTTACACAATTTCTGCCTCTCCTTGAGCCATTCTTGAAGGATATCCTAAGACAAACGGTGCTGTAGACATTTGGTTCTGGAATAACTTGTATCTCCCTTCTGAATGCTAAAGGCTACTGCATTTAAAGGATCCCATTTACAACAACTGCATTGTTAACCACTTAAATTCCTTTAAGACCAACTAGTTGGTGCTCAGGTCAGGTCAAGTCAAATCTCTGGAGTCTGCTTGTTTTTCCTTTCCTGTACTTTCCAGTAGTAGCACGAAACATGTCGCTGCCTCTTATTATTTTTCCCTGGGAGATGCTGTTCAGTAACATGAGACTTTCCCTCTGCTCTCTGTGGGTGGTGGAAGCCGCTCCTTTTTCATGCCAATGACAAACCCTCTGTGATTGCACCCATAAGAAATCTAGTAGAGCTCATCTGGTAAGTCAGTCCCATGTTCTTTGCAGAGGGCAACTCGCACTTCCTCCATATGCCCATTAGGTGGTACCCGCATTATAACATTGGGCACGACAGCCCCGGAGTACAACTCTAATGCACATCTTTGTGTGAGAAAATATAAAACTGGAGCTGGTCAATTTTGATGGATGTTTTTCCTGTTTCTTGACTGTATCTCATTAAGAAAAATCACCCACAACTGCTTTGCTTACATTTAGCCTCTGTGTTGCTTCTCACAGCCCGTAGGGAATTCCTGATGCTCCCCTTCTCCCTTCCTGGTGTGTCACCCTTGGGGTTGCCACTGATTTCCTATCTGGTAGAGGACTGAACACCAGAGCCATAGAGCCTGCTTCTCCAGGGCTGTTCCCCTTGTGATATCATACCTGTGCAAAGTGGGTGCAGCCTGGTACCATTCTGACCTGGCGCTGTTGCACCCACTCTACTTGGGCAAAAATGATAATCCAAGAGACAAGGCAGTAGATCAGTCCTCTTGGCTTTGGACTTGACCCTGCCTGTCCTGGTGATTTCAGTCAGAGTGACAGGTGCTCAGCACTCAAGGCAAACTAAGAGGGTGTGGCTGTTGGCCAGGAATCTGTTGGGATCCAGTCCTGTTAGTATGCTGTAAGCATTGTTCTACCACACACATGCTCCAAAACATGACCACTTAAAGTGGCACTGTGGTTGTGTTTGTAGATTTGGCTAGTACCTTTTGGTGGGAGGTGGGCGAAAGAACTGCCTTGGGGTTGCCATTAGTAAGGGAGAACCAGGGACACACACACGCTTAGAACATACCTGTAACTCTGCAATCCCTACAACAGTGGATGGATGGAAAAATACCTGGTGCCCTGCCAGCCAGACCGAACAGTGTTCCATTGCAGTTTAGAACTGAATCTGGAGTACTGCCTTCTGCTTCCAGTAAATCATTGACACCTGAAGAATGAGCAGGATGTGATTTTTTTTTTTTTTTTTTTTTTTATACAGTTGGGGCTTATTACAGGAAAAGGCACAACCCATTTGCTATCTTCCTGTTAGATTAATAGTTTACCAAGAATCTTTCATCTTATTCCAAATTGCTGGACTCTTCACAGGAAGAAGGGGTGGACATTGGGGAGATCTTGACTTTTCAGACCTAGAGGTGCAGAGGCTTTTTTGTGTGGTGCTCATGTCGGACTTAAACTGCAGCCTTACTTTAAACATAAGAGATGTGATCATCTGCTCCTAAATTTTGACTGTGAAACTCTTCCTCATCTGGTGCTGCTGTTCTAATACACCATCTGTCAATGCAGAGGTATAAACGTAGGTATGGCCAAAGCAAAAGACTCCTAAGCTCTAACCCTGACTTATGCCTCAGTTTCCCCTTTATCAAAGGGCAATACTTGCCTACTTTGTACCAGGGCTGGGAGGCGTAACTGGCTAATATGTTTGGAAGTACTTTCGTACCATGCGGCACTTATCATTCTGAACCACTTCTGCTCTTCTCCTTTGGTTCTTGAGTGGAGGGTGTCACTTTACACAAGTACTGAACTTCTAATGTATTGTCTTAAACTAATTTCTGGTCAAAGAAATGCTGTTTTTGTTTATTTAATAAGCTACCAGGACTCAACAGAGATCAGATGAGTGCTCTATAATCCGCTTCCAAGCTACTCTGCCCTAGAAGCAATCTGGACAAAACAGTACTCCACTCTTCTCCACAGCGATCCCCAAGCTACTTAATTAAAACCGAGGTGCAGCTTTACAGCATTAGTTGCAATTGTCTCTCACCCAGCCACTGGTAGCCAGTACAAATGCAACAGGTACCTGGTGTTCTAAGGAACGTATGTTGCAATAGCCTCAGAGAATTAACTCTTTAGTTGGACCTTAATGCTGGCAAAGAGCATCCTAGCCGGAATAATCCATGCTGTGCAGCAGTCCTGACACTGAGTGCTTCCTATTGATCTCTAGCAGTCTCTTGGCCTCCTGCCAGCATTCATGTCCCTGAAGTAGTGCGCTGGAGTGGGTTTATGATGGCGTGCAGAGATATACACTGGAGTTTATTTTAACAAGCCCCTATGTGGATAAACATTTATCTTAATTAATAAAAGAATAAACGGAAGTAGCTGCCTGTGTGTGCTTTGTGGAAAGTTCACCAATGGAAGAGCATCATGGGTGGGTGCATGCAGATATTTGTGTGCATATAAAAAAGTCAGAAGGGGCTGCCGAGTATGATAAGGCAAAAGAACACAGCTGTGTGATTCCCTTAGCTGGTACCTCCCAACTGCTATCGCAGCAAGGAGGGGTAATGGGCCAAATAGCTCATTCAAATTTTCTCCTTTGTTTTTAATAGTTCAATATTAAGCATCTTTATGGTGGGAGCATGTGGAATCCAAGAAGGGTGGCGTCAGCCCAGATATGAAAGAGGCTTTTGTGCCCGCCTCTGAAGGGAGAAGAAGAAAAGAGCCACAGCTCACTTTTCCCTGCCCCCCTCCCCCCCCGACTTTTCCTAAACAAAACTCCTTTTGTGAACTCTGGTCCACTTAAAGCTGACAAACGAGATCTCCCTCAGCCAGTGTTGTTGTCATTTAGGCCTTCTCTGCTTTTCCTAATGCTCTGCCTCTCAGATTCCCCTCGTACACTGCCTGCCCTCAGCAAGAAGATTGGATGAGATTAATTTACGGGAGGTGGCTCAGTATTGAGTAGATTAGCCATTCGTGAAGGCTGAGAGTCTGCACAGAGTGTGCAGGAGAGTGAATCTATTCCATAAGTAATTGGTGTTAGGCCACTTTAGAGAGAGAGAGAGTGTGTGTCTGTGTGTGTATGTATGTATGTATGTGTAAAATTCCATAGCCACAAATTCCATGTCATTACAAGAGGCAGAACTCTGACCCAGCTGCCCCAAAAAACCCTCCTTAGCTCTGGGGCTGAAGTGCCATCGTGGAATTGGGATTTATAGCCTCTCAAGGCTGCTGCCACTAGAGGGCAACAGGAACACACGATTGAGCAGGACTGATGCTCCACTCGGGAATGCTAAAGCCTCCAAGCTCCACTGATAGGCCTCTGTGGCCAGAGAAACACAGTCTGAGGGGCCCTTGGGGAGCTCTTTGGTATTCTTGGATATGTGAAGTGTTCTGTTTGGACTCCAACTTTATGCAGGGTGGAAGGGGGTTTAAAACTGACCTTCCCCTCTTCATGTGTATGGTTTAATTAACAATAAGTGATGCAGGAAATAAAATTGTATGACACATGCTGGAAGGTCAGTGTTACATGTTGAGGCTGTACAATTTCTCTGACAGCCACCTGGTCTCAGCCTGCATGCCTCAGCCCCTTGGGACCTCATCAGTCTAGAATCCACCTGCTGTTGCTACCTTAGTCATGGCAACTCTCGGGCATTTCCACACACCATCTGCCCAATCTCCCGGTACCTGTGTTATTGAGCCACTTGTGGGAAAGTCAGCCACACTCCTAGGCCTCAGAGACAGAGCAGCAGCAAAGCTCAGCCACTCCTCACAGATGCTAGGTAGGAACAACTACAAAGGAAGAGGGACAAGTATCCCCTTTGGGTGTCTTTCCTCCCTTTCTGCAGTTACCTTCCCTCCCCCTGGCTAAGGTACATGCCTGCTGCCTCTCGGGGGCAGAGTGTGGGGAGGCTGAGCCCAGCAGGGGGGTAAGGGAGAACTGGCAATCTGTCCTGTCCTTTAAGAAACAGCATTCTCTCCTCCAGAGCCAGTGTAGCAGAATTAACAGTGTAAAGGGAGCCCTGTTTGAGGAGCTGCCAAGGAGCGAGATGTGGTGTTCGTCAGGAAATTCAATTCATTTGGAAGCTAATGATGTGCCAGCACTAGGTCTTGGGTATAATGTAATTAAGATGCCCTGTGGCTCAGAGTAGATTGGTTACGTCACCTACTAGGGAGCTGCCTCAGAGACAGGCTGTGGGTGGCACTGAGAAAATGGTTCAAATTCCTTGCTGGGTCCTGGAGAATTCTGGGCAGGCAGCAGGCCTTTGATGCTCCCATGATGCAGTCAAACGGGGGGTGCACGGGCTACCTCGGGTGCATTGCCAGGAACTGGCTGTGGTTGGCTGCACTCCCATTTTTGAGATGCAGCCAGTTTCATGGACAATACTGGGGTAATCTCTGTGTGCAGGGGGATTTCAAGGATGCTGTTTATTCCCATCAGATAGGGAAAGGGTATTCCAGTTCAGCAAATACCATGCTGTGCTGCTTTTGGTTTCTTCCAGTTGCATGTTGAAGGAGAGAAAACGGCCCTTTCTGTGAGTGCAGACTTGGTTTCTGAGTTCTCATCTCTGTATGGCTGGAGAAATAAAGCTGGATTTTGGTTTGTTTCGAAGGTAACTGTAGTGTAGAGGATTAGATTACACCCAGGCAATATTTTGTAGGGAGTGTGACAGGGCCAGGCCAGATAGCTACAGGAGAGTGAACGAAGAGAGACATTAGCCCCAGATTAAGCAGGTCCCTTTTCCCTGGGTAAGATAACAGGGGCTGTTCTAGAACAATCAGGAATTTATTAGATCCAATTAAGGCAGGCAGGCTAATTAGGATATCTGGAGCCAATTAAGAATCTACTAGAACTAATTGAGGTAGGCAGGCTAATCGGGGCACCTAGTGTAAAAAGACCTTCCTTCAGTTGGTCTGGCACATGCAAGGAGCTGGAAGTGAGAGGGCATGTTGCTGGAGGACTGAGGAGTACAAATGCTATCTGGCATCAGGAGGAGTTGACCTGATCTGTGAGAGACACCAGAGGGGAAGGTCTAATTTGGAAAGAGAGCTGGCCTATCCCCAACCCACTAGGTGGGACAACAGAGACTGCGGAGATTATTTTCCCTTTTCCCCCATGCTAGCCAGTGATGAGGTTAGCTGAGTGAACTGCAGGTTTGTGCCATTAACAAAAGTGGCCACACTGTGGACTGCCGTGAACCTGTGAGGTGAGCAAATCCGCCAGAAAGTGCAGGATCCACCAAGGCAGAGGAGGAACTTTGTCACAGGAACAATATTGTATCTGAAGAATGAAGAAGGTTGGACAATATGGGATCTAAGTGCCTTCCCCCCCCATCTATAATGTTTCTGCTTCTCTGATTTTTATGTTGTTTTGTTTATTGCTGATGGCCTTTGCAAAGATGAAAAGGAATAATGCACACAAATCAAAGGTGCAAGCCTCATACCATGGGCTTCATTCCCCACAGCTGGTGTCATTCCTTCAGCACACATCACATTTCCTATAACCTGTTCCGAGGTGATGAATTTCTGATGTGTATTATTTTTGGTAATAAAAGTGATGGCAGGGGTTTGTGTGTGTGAGAGGTCAAGTAGGGTCTGTGAGGAAAGATGAAAGTGATGCCTCTGGGGCCAGTGGAATAGCCAGACCAAGCAGAATGAGGCCAGACAGAGGAGAGCTGTAGAATAAGGAGCACATCGGAACACTCAGCAGCACAGCACAAAATGGAGGAAGCCTGAGAACATTGCTATTGTGACAGGCACGAGAAAACACCCCAAAGTCTAATTTATTTATATCTATCTAGCAGTGCTTCTTCCTTTATTTAAAAAAAAAAATGCACAAAGAAAACAGCTCCTGCGGACTAGGACTCCTTACCTGTGCAGTCTTTGCAGGTTTGTGGCCGAAGGCTGAAAACTGTCAGAAACTGTGCTTAGACAGGGTCCGGTGATGAAAGCTGAATCAAAGCCAGCCTTTCAGCTCACAGCAGTGGTGCCAATTCGGGAAGGCAAGGTTTTTGCACTTGCTTAAAGGTCCATAAGCTGCAGAGCCAGGAGGCCTGTGGAGCAACCACTTTTAAGCAGTGGTCCTTTACTAAATCAGTACAGCTGCTGCCAGAACGTTGCTCTAACTGCATGGTCACAATGCCACTGAAACTTGACCCAGCTGCCCCTCTGTACAGTGAGTGGCCAAATGGGGAGGTGTGGAGAACTTGACACCTGACAGCACTGACTTTTGCACTGTGTGGGTAAGAGAGAGGGGAGACTCGCTGGCTGAGGGAGCCCTGGGGGTCCCTGCAGGAGGGGAGATAAGAGGGGACCAGAACAGTTGGGAGGGGGAGATACTGGAATTTGCCCCTCCCCCTCCAAGCAATATCAGAATTGGCACCACTGTCTCTGTCTCCAGGGCCCCCATTTGGGGTCAGGACCCAAGGCCTCCTTTCACTTGCAAAAACAGCCTTTAAAATTGCCAATGGATCATAAAAGTTGAATATTTGTACCACTTTTCCTAAAGCTGATAGCCTCCCCCCTACCTCCAACTGTCCCACGGCTGGCCTTAGGAGTCAGTAAAATCTGGGGACACAGGTCCTTCAGTATTCTGGGGGGGGGGAAAGGGGGAGTGACCAAAGATCAATCACTTTGTGGTGATCTTACTGCCTCTGCCCCCAGCCATTATCTCCCTCCTACTTTCCTTCTGCTTCTGAGATGGCTGCTTTTCTGAGCAGCCAGCAAGACCTCTGCCCATGAGAAGGGACAGCTTGCTAAGGTGGGAGGAACCTCTATTACAGAGATTCTCCAGCTGTGGTCTGTGTAGCACTTCCTGGGGGCTTCTGAGGAGGTGGTTGGTCACATTGTGCTGGCTCCTTTTCCATCTTTCCAAATACTAATTTGCATGAACAGACAGCTAAAAAATATATTACATACTTTTGTAATGCTGATCTCCTGTAGGAACAGGAGAATGTCCTGTGGGCACCTCGCTGGTAGGATGAGTCACCTTGTAGAAAAGTTTGCAATCCTTGACCTGTTGGATTAAATGTGGTGCTGAAAGCAAGGGCTTCCTCCAAAACAGGTCTGGCTCTGTGTCACAGTTCCTCTGGGGCCTTTGGCAAGGCATTTAGGACCAGATTTGTAAATGTATTTGGGCACTTAACTCCCCCAGGAAGTTAGGTGCCTAAATATCTTTAAAAATCTGACTCTTTTTCTCAGTTTCTCATTCTTTATAAGAGTCTGTAATTTTGGATGTACCTAAGCGTGTGGAGTTGTTTTCAGAAGCAACGTGAAACCAATGCTCCCCATACCTCTAACCCATCTCCAACTACCTCCTGCCTGAAGGGTCATCACACTGGCAGACTCTTTGCCTCCTCCTGCCATCCACCCCTGCCTCATTGTGCTGTGTATGTTATGGAGTGAGAGGTGCTGCAATTTGTCAACACAGGCGCTCCGGATCACACCCAAAGTGCATGAGGTGGTGCTGGCTGGCAGGGGTGGGGCATACAACCACCACTGTGCCAACCCCCCAGGCAGAGGGAAGCAATGGGAGAGGTCCTGAGCTGAGCAGGGGGGGGAGGGGGGAGGGAATGACAAATTGCTGGGGGAATAGAGCCTGGGTGGGACAAACATATGGAGCATGAACGGGGCAGTGTATGGACCGGGGGGCACAGAGGGAAGGAAGGGACAGCACCCTTGTCAGCTCTCGTGATTTTAACGTGAGTCTCATATTTGTCCTTAAAGCCCCAGCTTCCAGGAGATTCTGGGAGAATCTCAGCTTTTGTTTTTAAAGTATGTTACTAGTTATCATGGTTATAAAGAAAGAAAATAGGACCCTCCCCCCTCAAGGCTCAAGTAGCAGCAAGCATGAAAAATACCCCCATGCAAGTTTTTTTTAAAATCTGGTTATTTTTTGAAAGCCAATCCTGTGATTTTTTTTTTTTTGTAGGGACCTGACAAGCAAATTTGGAGGGTTTAGTGGGCAATATGGGTCCAGAGACACAGAGGGGCGTGGGTGGAGGAAGACACTGCCCCCCCCCACCCCCAGAGTGATGCAAAGAGATACACTATAAATGCAGGGCAGTGTGCAAATAGGGGACTTTCAGCAGGGCTGCCCAGAGGATTCAGGGGGACTGGGGCAAAACAATTTTGGGGGCCCCTTCCATAAAAAAAGTTGCAATACTACAGAATACTATATTCTTGTGGGGGGGCCCTGTGGTACCTGGGGCAAATTGCCCCACTTGCCCCCCCTTCTGGGCAGCCCTGACTTTCAGGGCTGGAGGAATGAGCTGTAGAGACAGCGCCTTGTTCTTCCGTCCCTATCCCCGCCCGAAAAAGCAACACCCCAAACAAACAAACCGGGTCTGGTGGTTGCACTAATGCTTCAGAGCAGATCAAGCCCGTGCAACCCCCGCCGCCCGGGCAGGTCTAGCAGTCGCAGCAGCTACGCCTCGCCGCTGCCCTCTATGGGCCATCCTGGGATCCGCACCTCCAGCCGCGTGCGCTGCTGGAGAGTGTAATTCAGCAGCAGGGCTGGGGCTTGCAGTGCCGAGCTGGTCGCCGTGAGCGCGGCTGTGCAGGATGAGCACAAAGGCTCCCTGTGGAAGAACCGCACGGCTCGGAGGCCGCCTTTCGCTCTCTCCTCTGGGGAGCGCAGCTTGTCTCCCCAGCAGCCTCCTTTGCGCTCCCGAAGGAGGAGGGGAAGTTGCCTTTCCCTTGGGATGAAGGCATTTCGCTCGTGAACTTTTGGTGCTGCACAGCTCCCTTTGTCCCTTCCTAAAAAGAAGCTGGGGCCAAATGAGGAGACGGATGTAGCTAAAATGATGGGGGGAAGGGGGTGCATCTACTATTCAGAGCAAAGAAAGTTTGAATATCCCCACCAGAGTTCAGTCTCCAAGAGACCTTTCCCCTATCCTCTGGAGCAGAGGTTTTGGGGGACCCCGGAAGGTTGTGGTTACCATAGAATAGTGGTTTTCAACCTGTGAGCCGTGGGCCCCTGGGGGTCCGCACAGATTGTGTCTAAGATTTCCAAAGGGGTCCGCACTGCCATTTGAATGTTGCTAGGGGTCTGCAAATGAAAACCACTGCTCTGGTGCTGCTTCTCCCCAGAATGTGGCTGGCGGGGCTGCCGCCCTGGGGCAAGGAGGAGGACACCAAAGCCAGTCCTAGCTGGAGCAAGAGACAGAGGGACATGCAAAGGCAGCAGCAGGAGACAGTGCCATGCGGAGCGGCTCGGTCAGCTCCCGGGGGAAAGCAGCCCAGGGGGCAGGGGTGTTGGAGAAACTCGTGTGTCCTCAGTATTTCCTGTAGCTGGCAAGGTATCGGTCCCCCCACCTCACCCCGGCGCTGCGAGCTGGCACGGTGTGAGCCTTAGTTGTGCTCATAGCCCTTTAAGAGCCCCGGGAGCTGGGCTGGGTCTGAGCACATAACTCACTGCCCGTGCCTGGGCGGGATAGGCTGCTCCGGCAGGGGTGGGCTGGAAGAAGGAGTCCTCCATCTGCAAACTCTGGAGAGAGGGGACGGGGGGGAGGGAGAGAGAGGAAGAGAGGAGAGGTGGCAGAGGCTCTGCTGTCCCAGCTCAGTGTCTCTCTGATCGTGCCGTGGGCATTTCTTTTTTCACCCCCCCCTTCCTCTGTGTGCTTGCTCCCTAGTTCAGGGCCTGGCAGCTGTATGTGTGGCAAGAGCCGTGCTGCACCAAGCCCCGGTCTCTTGCTCTTCCCCCTCTTTTCTTTGTAGCCCGGAGGATTATTTGTACATTTCCCTTTGCTTTTGGGGGCCGGATTGCAAAGGACAGAGCCATGCCCAGGAGGAGTATCTTGGAGGTGAAGGTGCTGGACGTGCAGAAAAGGCGAACCCCCAACAAACACTATGTGAGTGTCTAACCCTCCCCCCAACCCCGCCCCCCCAGATCTGGGGATGGAGCACCCGGTCCCCCCCAGATCTGGGGATGGAGCACCCGGTCCCCCCCAGATCTGGGGATGGAGCACCCGGTCCCAAAACCATCCCCAGGTCCTTTGGGAAAGGCGTGTGAGGACTTTAAGGTTTCTGACCTTCTGTAACTATTTCCAAATAGACCGAAACTAGCCCTCCCTGGTGCTGCTGAGCTGGGAGCCTGCCAACCCTCTCCTTGTGAGACTCGGTAAAGTCCTGAAAGAAAATGCTGGTTACAGTGATAGCTGCTCTAGCAAAGGGGATCGTCTTAGGATCAGGGTAGCTTTTTCAAGTTTTACTGTGTGTAATTATCTACCCTCTTCCTCCCCCTTCCACGTTAACTTAACAGGGGATTCATTGCAATATTCTGTTCGTTGTATTTACAATAATTTCTTACTATTGCTAGTTATAGTCACTTAGAAGAGAGTTTATTCTTCGTCAGGGAGCTGCTACTTCCTGGGCTGGTGGAGTGTATGAGGGTCCCCCACCCTCCATTTGTGTTGTCTTAACTAAACAAAGGCAGGGCACTGTGTTTCTTTCACACACTACTAGTTGTAGGGCCAGTGTTCCCTTTGGCCCTTCTTCGGTTGGGACGGGAAGGGTTACATATTGCTCACACCACAGGGACCTCCTCTCTGGAGAAGTTTGACTCCTTGGTTCCCGAAGCACTGACCCTGCATGGGAGGCGGAGACTCCTGGTACAGAATTGTAGTAGTTGTTTTTTAAAGTTTGTTTTAAATTATAGTTGCTGGCGCAAGTCTGGAGAGCAGCTGCCTCCCTGGCTAGCAAGCGGATTTTTTGATTCCCTTAAAGGAAAGTGATGGCTGTTCAGCCAATTCTCCTATCTCAGCTGTGGCCTAACTTGTCCTGCTTTACATGGGAGGCAGCACGCCCGCTGTACTGCTCTGTGCATATGTGAAGCTAACATTAAAAAATACATGTTGGATTTCTATAGCCCGAGAAGGACAAAGGCAGGGAGTCTTTTTGAATTCACATGTCCCATACCCACTGCATACATTGCTGGCTGTTTGAATCCTAGTCTTGATGTATCATGCCCAGCTCACAGCAACATCCGAGCTGTCAGATTCTGCCTGGAGAGCAAGCCTATTGGGAGCACTTGCAGTCCGACTCCTGCCTATGTCATCACCATTGAAGCAAGATATGTCTATGAATGGACCTCTTGCTCTCTCCTCTCGGATATTCCACCTACCTAGTGGCAAAGGCCTGTTGTTACTGTTTATTTAGCTCTGCAAATGTGCAAAATGCTCTACAGACCAAGTCAAAATAAGCCCTTTGCCCAAGGAGTTTGTAATCCAGCTCCAGTAGGGTGTCCAGGCCAATGGCTAATAATGCACAGGGGATGTAAGTGGCTGAAGTAGTCTGCATGAAAAGGCTAGAAAAAGAGAAAGGCGGGTGGCATGCATGAAGCTGGTGGCTGTTGCAAGTGTGAGGGGCAGCACACAAAAAAGCGAGGAGAAGAACAAGGAGTGATGAGGCCAGTAGGATGACATGGGAGCAGAGGTGCAGACAGGGCGGTGGTTTTCTAGCTCCTTGTGGGTTGTGAAATGGGAGTCTGCAATGCCGGATTTGGCAGGGTGCAGATATGAACTGCTTTTGTGGAGCCATTTTGTTGTAGTTATAGAATGTGGGGGGTTGTTCCACATTTAACAGCCGTGAGTCCTGATCCATATGTCTGTTACACAGTCTGCATGGCCTGTTGCTTCCTTCATCAGATTTTCTTCCATTCATAATGCCCAGTTGATAATATCTGTCATGGAGTTGCTTTAGTGCCGATTTTCGGTATGTTCCTGCTAAACTGGGAGCTCTTTGGGGACAGGGATTATCTCTGTCTTTGTGTCTTGTACAGTGTTGTACATGTCTGCGCTTAACTAATGATTGGGAATGAATTCCCCAACATGATGTATTATTGCTGTGGAAGAGACATTTCATCTTCCTCTGATGTTTCTGGCCGTAACCACTTCTGGAGCTGGGATGCTGCTGGATTTAGTCCAATCTAGTGTGGGAAATCTACACAATGCACAGTATATAATAGAACCCCAGGCATGCCCCTAGCAGACAAAGCTATGGTTAATGGTGGGAACTTGCATTCCCAGTGTTTGGGATTTGCAACCCAGTTCCTCTGATAATGAAAGGATGATAATGCTGGAAAGGTACCTGGCAGACTTGTTGTAAGACTGGGTCGGCAACCTCTGGCACGCAGCTCGCCAGGGTAAGCACCCTGGTGGGCCGGGCCAATTTGCTTACCTGCCGCATCCGCAGGTTCGGCTGATTGCGGCTCCCACTGGCCGCGGTTCGCTGTCCCAGGCCAATGGGGGCTGCGGGAAGCAGTGCGGGTCGAGGAATGTGCTGGCCGTGGCTTCCTGCCGCCCCCGTTGGCCTGGAGCGGCGAATCGCGGCCAGTGGGAGCCGCACTCGGCTGAACCTACGGACACGGCAGGTAAACAAACTGGCCCGGCCCGCCAGGGTGCTTACCCTGGCATGCTGCGTGCCAGAAGTTGCCAAGCCCTGGTGTAAGAGAACCCCAGAAACTGCCATTAGTACATCGTGTGTTTTCTAGTGGAACTGGCTGCCCTTTCGCCAGGCTAAATGGACTGGTGCTGGTAACATGGCTTTTAAAATCCACCAGTTGCAGAGTTCTGAGTTGCTGTGCTCTAGCTTCTTGTTTTGAAACTGGGACAGACCTGTTTTCTAGTTAGCAATCAAGGTGCTCAATTAAATCTGTTTGCACTGCCTGTGTCCGCCCACGTGTGACTGTGAAGTGAAGCTAGAGGGTTCTGTCCTGGATTCATTGTGAGCTGCCCATGCCCTATAAACTACAGATCCAGGGACCTCCCAATACCTTGTGGACACTTTATGAAAAAGCCTTGAAATATGATATAACTAACAAAATTTAAAGCTGGCTTCTCCCCTTGGCATAACCTTAACATGGGACAGTCCAGTGACGCACACATTGTTCATTCTGCACCACATAAGGCACCTCCTATATGGTCTAGGCTATGACCTAGAATTTGAGTGACTTTCTCCTTCCACTAATGTGCATTTTAATAATGACTGAGCTGTGACACCCCGGAGTTCTTAAAGAAATGCTACCTTTTAAAAAGGCACCTCTCTGGGTTACTCTTGCCTATGCTTTGCTAGCAAAGCTACCATGTGGCAGTGAGCAAACAGCCAGGGAAAACCAGAAGTCTGGTAACATAACTATAACTAAGCAGACCCAAGCTTTCTTCCCCTGCCCCTGAGTAGGCAGACCCAAACTTTGCTTTGCTTTTCCTCCTCCAGTCCCCAAACTCGCATCTCTTTCCCCCTCTACTTTGCCTTGACCATGCTTGCTCATCTTACTTAGATGATGCATCATCATTCCTGGAAAATGTATATGTGAGTGAACTTAGCTTCCTATGGTTTCTGTATTTTGTACTGGGAGACTAGGTAACTATTGAACTTTTCTCAGTTTTTTGTCAGTGTGTGGGAGGCTACCTGCAAGAGTGTCTAATTCCTCATTCTTCTAGGCCTCTTTACCTGGGGTTGGGAATTCTCCATATCTTTGAGTCCCTGCTTCCCCTCCAGGCTTATTGTGTGATTGCCACCAGTCCTTCCAGCCAAGGATTACTGGACAGGGGTCCTTTTGGAACTCCTCCATTCTGTTCTTTAATCAGCCAGAGAGGTCATTTTGCTGCCTGCTGTATACATCCACAAAGGGAAAGTCCCTGGGGATCAGATGGAATCAGGAGCATTGGTAACATTCACGGTCTTCCAGCAGAGAAAAATCTTTTGTGAGTTATTGGGGGTGGGAATGGAGATGGGGACATTTTAGTGGGATTCTGGTTGGCTTTGTGATATGGAAAATTCCCATCACTACTCTCCATGTGCAGTTTGGAGGATAAAACCCTTAATGTGATGGAACATCCTGCCCTGAAACTTTCTAGCTTGTGAGGAGAACGTGGCTGGAAGGCGTGTTCTTTAACCGGTCACTGGTGATTGACTGTGTGCGGCTCATCCACTCATTGCTTCCAGGTTCCCCTCTTTGAACCCAAGTCTCAAACATCCTGTCTTGTTCCTCCGCAGTAGTTCTCCTCGGATGGAGTTAAGAAATAGTGAAAGCCAAGGGGGCTCAAAGCTGGATCAGAGCCTAGGAAGTGGCTAGAATCTTCCGGAAAGCAGAGCCTCACAGAGCTGTGTTGGTGCTGGAGTGAATGAGAAGAGTGCTGTCCCTGTTTGAAGAGATCAATAGGAACCAGGCAGATTCACAAAGCCAGTTAATTATATAGAATCAAAACCTATTTTTTTTCCAGCAAAGGAAGAGGGGATGAACGCAGCTGAGTCATCTTGCTTTTGACTGTATCTGCTGGCAAACGGCAAATCCGAGCCAACCACAAAGTATACATACTAAACCTTTGCTTCCAAGCATCTCATTTCTGAGCATAAACCTGCTCTTTTCTGGCCCCTAAGGGCAGCCACTTAGCATCATAAATGAGTGTGGAGGAACTCTTTCCCCCATTCCCAGCGCTGTGACCGGACCTGTAAATGACCCGTAACATTTAGTTTATATCCCCACTTAGAGCAAAGACTTTACTTAGCTTGGACAAAGGGGCAGTTGTATTACCTGCACTCGGACCACTCTGAGATATTCATTCCCCCAGTAAAGTTGGGTCAAGAAAGGACTCAGCTGGTCTTACTCCCCAGCTTTTGAGGTCTGGAAAGACCTATTTTCTTCAGGTTCCGATGAGTTGTCCATCACCATGGTATCTGAGCACAGTAGAAGGTGCAATGCTGTGCATGCAGCCAGAGACAAAAGCTTCTACATCCTCAGCTCTGTTTCCCATTTGGCAGAAATATGGTGCCTTCTGTTTTGAAGGTGTCTCCCTTTTTGAAGAGTGAGTCTGTGTTGTCTTGTCAGTGGGAGTGAAATAATACCATGCAGCCCTGCTGGAATGTGTGTGTGTGTGTGTGTGTGTGAGTGTGTTTGTGACACATCCCTCTGCCACTATCTTAACCATACATGCTAGAGCTGTTCTCTCTCCTGAAAATTTTTCAACCCACCTTCTGCTGTTAGAGGTGACACACACAATAGTTTCCAGGGAGAAGGGCTTAGCATCCCTTATGGAGCCTTTATATTTCCATCCACCTCTAATCCCTCCTGACCCCACGTCTCATCTCGCTGCTGCCTTTCTGGCTAAGGAGGAACGTTCATGAGTCACTTCAGAGGCCATCACCGAGTTGGAAAGATCATTGTTGAGTGATATCAGGCACTTCTCAATTTCCTCCCCAAGTGGCTGAGGATAGGCTAGGCTAAAAAGTGTGGTGTCAGCTAACATTTTTGAATAGTTAAGTGTAGGCTTTAACACATGCTAAAATCTAGGAACTTCACTAGGCTTTAACTCTGCCAGTTTAGCATATGTGTGAACATGGCTTTTAATTAGTCTATTCGGACATACTAGCTAATCTGTGTGGACATCACACCTTTAAATCCTAGTCTAGACAAGGCTTGAAAGCACCTGGGCAGTGCAGATGATTCAGAACGAGCCCAGCTGTACTCAAAAGGGCTCAGTCAATGGGCAAAACTGAAGAGGTCCAATCCTGCTTGCATTACGCATGTGTGAAGTGTTGTGCCCCTTGATGGGCCCACTCATGAGCAAGCCTAGTAAGATTTGGCCCGAGAGCTGATTGTGGGAGGTTCCTTCTTCTTTCCTGCTCCCCTCTCTGTGGTAAACCCTGGGATCCTGGGAGGCTTTTTCTTCTTCTGTGTTACTGAGCTGGGGATTCCTCAAGGCACATTGGTCTCCCACTTCTATCAAACTAGCCCTGTTTCCACTAGCAGAGAGGCTATGGGGAAAGGGAGGAATGTTGGAAGGTTAAGGCCCTGTCTATACATACAACACTGCAGTAGTGCAGCTGTACCGATACAGTTATGTTGCTGCAGCATGTCTGGTGAAGACACTCTATGCTGATGGGAGAGTGCTCTTCCATTGGCATAATAAAACTTCTGCTATTCGCAGAGGTGATTATGTCAGGAGGAGAAGTTCTCCCGCTGACAGACCGCTGTGCACATGAGCTCTTACGTTGGTGTAACTGATGTCGCTTGGGGTGTGTGTGTGTGTGTGTGTGTGTGTGTTTTTTTTTCAACGTAAGTTATGCCAACATAACCTGTAGTGTAGACATAGCCTTACTTCCTGCTCCAGGGATGTGAGCCCTGCTTTGCCGGCTGTAAAACAGTACTGTGGTGCTGGTATGGCAACTTCTCTTAACATCCCTTTGTGTTGATATATACCCCTCTACCTCGATGTAACGCTATGCTCGGGAGCCAAAAAAATCTTACCATGTTATAGGTGAAACCTCGTTATATCGAACTTGCTTTGATCCACCGGAGTGCGCAGCTCCCCCCTCCCCCCAGAGCACTGCTTTACTGCATTATAGCCGAATTCATGTTATATCGGGTCGCGTTATATCTGGGTAGAGGTGTAATCAGACCAGGGGGGAGGGATAGCTCAGTGGTTTGAGCATTGGCCTGCTAAACCCAGGGTTGTGAGTTCAATCCTTGAGGGGGCCACTTGGGGATCTGGGGCAAAATCAGTACTTGGTCCTGCTAGTGAAGGCAGGGGGCTGGACTCGATGACCTTTCAAGGTCCCTTCCAGTTCTAGGAGATGGGATATCTCCATTATTTAATTTAATTTAATTTATTTAATTCGGTTGGCTGAGCATTCCTAATACTTTCCCCTTTGTGTCTGGAAATGGAGGGGAAGTAGCAAAAAAATTGTAGAGATTCTTGAGGTTAATTTGTCTCCAAGCTGAAGGGGCTGGTCTCACTCCTCAGGCTGGATTGCCTGGACTTTACAGCTCTCTAGTCCAAATTCTAAATAAGTGACTCCTTTTCATTCATGCAGTAGGACAGTAACCCTGCAGTGACACTTCCATTCCAACAGTGTTGTAAGAGACTCCAGCTCTGTTCCAGGACTCTGCCATTGTGGGATATAGCCAGTGAGTGTGTCCTAAGGCTACATTGCAAATCGTAAGAGGCAAAGTCCAAGAGCACAGTTTAAAAATAATCATTACAAGCAGCAGAATGGCAGATTGTCATTCTGCTCTGCTCTGCCAAGTCCTGGGTTCTGATAAATGAGTGGTGTGGTGTGTGGTTTTTTTTTTTTTTTTAAATCTATAGTTTACTAGTTGAAATAGACTAAATTTTCCTTTAAAGGATATTGCCCAGTTTCTTTTTATAGTTCTGTTGTTTGTAATACCCTCCTAGAAGCCTAAAAGTAAACTTTCCCTGCCAAATCTAGTTTTCTTCTGTCAAGCAAACAGAGAGAGATTTTCATTTGAATGCAGCTGCAGTTAACATGTTTTGTGATATGGGTGAATAACTGTATGTCATCACCTCGTTGCTTCTTTCATTTGTACAATCCCATTCTCCTCAATTCTGTTAGAACTCCTCTAAGGTTATAGTTTTAAATAGTAAACTGTTTCTGCAGGGCACAAAACAAAACTCCGTGCATTCTACAGAAATGGTGTGGGGGGGTTGTTTTCCTTAGATTTTGCTGTAACATAATGATATTTTGGGTTGTGTGTGCACGGGAAGAATCCCACAAAACTAGTGTCCAGATTAAGTGTATAGTTGCAAATTATAGTTGCATGCGCGCGCATGCACAAATGCAGTTACCATGACTACTGCTGCGAGCTGGGTAAATGCCCATGCAGATGTCTGTAACTAACTACCTGATTTGCATATGTAGTTACCCATGTACTTTCAAAAAGTACATGCACAAATTTGCCTGAAAGTCTGGCCCTTGATGTTTAGAATCCATAAGATTTTTTTTCCCATGTTGTATTAAAAATTATTTTTAAGGTAAATTATGTTTGGGTCTAAAGCCTGGACTCTAAAGATTCAGTAGGTATCTTTTCTGCAAGGCGGTCCTAGAGCTTCTATCTTATACAGTGAACCAGCTACTAGTGGCTTCATTTGCCAAATAAAATGTGCATAACACTAATCTGAAGCCAAATCTAGAATCATTAAGGAAGAAATGATGACTTCTTTGAACCAAGGGACTGCTGATCCAAAGAACCACCAAAACTTATGGGCTGCTCAAATGTCTTGAACAGAAGATGCCACCTGCAGAAATAGAAGTGGCAGTCTGGAGAACTTGTGCCTCTTGAGCTTTGAAATAAAGAATTTGTGGTTCAGACTTGATCAGTTGGATAGCATCCATAGTCGCCATGTATAGTTGGATTATTTTTGAACCATATTGGCTGCGTAGCTTTAAAAGGGCATTGGAAGTCTTAGAATCCTCTAGAGAATGACCATACTTACTTGGGGTATGGCTGGAATGTCCTATGAGGAAAGACTTAAGGAGGTGGGTATGCTTAGTCTGGGGAAATATGTGGTTGAACAGTGACTTATTGGTAAGGAATCCATCCAGGAGGGACACACAGGAAACTCGGATTTTCATTACAGAATAAAAACTGGGAAAGCAGAGGGTTCAATTCTCCATGTTAGGAAAAACTTCTTCACTCAAGGGGTTACTGCTGGCAGGCAGGCTGATCCTGGTGAAGGACAAGGACAAGGGGTGATTCAAAGGTCCGTTCCATCACAACTTCCTAGAAGATCTTTTAGCAACTTCCTGTGTTGCCTTCAGCTGTGGCGTCATTGCAAAATGCGACATTTCTTTTCAATTGGCTGTGATGCTGCTCTTTTCCTGTTAGAAGTGGTCTCAAGGCAAAACATTTGAAAGCATTGGAGCACAGGTTTCCCCCAAAGTTCACGGAGGTTTGGACCCATCTTTACTTTCTGTCCTAGTCTGTTGTGTGGTGTTAAATAGCTGCTATGTCCCACTGCAGGGATCTCTCCATGTCCTTACCTGCCTTCCCCTAGGGACTGAGGCTTAATTAAGCCTATTAATGTTTGTGAAGTGCTTTTGGGTCCTGAAAGACACCATAGAAATTCAAAGTACTACTAGTTTTGTTTCCCTGTCTGTATATCTTAACACTGACTACCTAAAATACCCTAGCACAACAAAACTGTAAAGGACCAAATTCTGCCTGTGGTTACACAGGGTATGAATACGCTGCAATTGGGAGATGTAATTGCAGCACATGTAGGGATACCTGCGCTAGCTTTGATCAAGCTAGCTCGCTAAATATAGCAGTGTAACCGCAGCAGCATTGGCGTAGTTCCCCAGGTATCTGTACTCGGGTGGCTAGTTTGTGCTGCTGCTTGAGCTGTCATTGCCACGTTGCTATTTTTAGCAAGCCAGCTCAGTCAAAAACATACCCTTTGGAAGTTAATAGGAAAGCTCTGCGCTTGGGTCTAGAAACAGAATTAGTAAGTAGTTTTCATGTTAAATTGCAGTTAAAAAATTTATTTGAAAGAGACAAGGACATTAGATCTTTGAATCAAGGGTCCTGCACTGCCTTTCTTTTGAGAGGGGAGCTCTATCTTTCATCTGTTCCATGTAGCATTGGGAAATGGGGAAACAAGAGAACCCATATGTTTGACCTCTGTGTGACTCACAGCAAACAAACCAGTGCATGTGTCTTGGGACTGAGGAATCTTTGCCTAAAGGGTGAGGGAAGCCCAGGAAGCAGGGTCTCTGATCAGAGTATGCATGCATATGCTTTTCAGACCAGCTGTTCCTTTTCCTTTCACTCAGACAATGCCTCGCCCCATCGGGTTTATAAAGCAGCAAAATGTGGAGATCTGGCACGCCTTGGGAGTTAACAGGGCATTGGAACAGGGGTGAATCCAAGCAATTTAAAAGTGTTTGATATATAGTCCAGCAGACTCCGAGGCAAATGGGCAATTAGATTGCTTTCCCTTGTTGGCATGCTGTGGTACTACTCTATCCATCTTCATCTCACTGTCTCCTCCTACTTCTTACTGTGCTGTGCCCCATCTTCATCCCATGGTCTCCTGACTGCTCCCTACCCCACTATCCTGCAGCATTGACGCTGCTGCTTCCCTATCTCCAGCTAGGTCTAAATTAAACATGAACATTGAGGATCAAGATGCCCTGCAGTTGTTGCTGGAAAGTATTCCTCTCTTTCCCCCGCTCCGCACCGGTGCTGTCTTTGCCGCCTGAACCAGAACGTCTGTGCTTCTCGCTTGCTTGGCTTGTGAAACAGGCTGTGCAGGCGTGAGGGAATAACAAAGCTTCCAAAGCCAGCCAAGCATGCCAGTAAATGGAGCTGTCAGATTGTCTCCCCTCTCCTGCCCTGACGCTGGCCCAGAGAGGGACCTGATGGGCTTCTCAACTGTCCTGCAGCACGAAAGCTAGAGAGATCTCCACTTTCCCCTCCACAGCCCTGCACTCCTGCTGTGGAAAAGGGCTCAGAGACCAGTGGACAGGGGCCAAAAGCAAGCAGCGCACAGCCAAGAATTTTCTTTGTTTCCAGTCACCTCCCTTCTCTTTCTTTTCCTCTTATAATTTTCCTGCTCCTTCATCTTTTAACCCCTGCTCTGTTTTGGTTAGTTCTCTCCGCTGGTTTGGTTCCCCAGCCCCTTTGGATTATTTCTCCCCACTGTTTTCTAGGAGTGCAGAACAAGTCAACATTCCCAGAGATAAGACTGTAGCATTGTCTCCCTGTGTTTGGGGTGGGGGTGAGGTGGAGGGGCTGATCCCTTTTCCATCTGCTGGAGAAAGAGATGTGGATTTTTCCACAGAGAGGTTTATTGTACATAGTGTCTCTCTGGACGTAGGACCACACAGGCTCAAACCCATTTGAAATCACTCTGCAGACAGCTTCTCTCTGATGGAGGTGGTTATATCTGGCTTTGTGTTAGTAACCGTGTTGAGTGTCTGTGGACCGACACTGACACCCTTACAGGTGAAGGGTCAGTAGCACCAAACTTCCTAGGAGCCCAACCCAAGAAGCATGCCAGGTGTCAATAGCATTTTCCTGTTTTGTGATGTAAATGATTACTATGCCTCTTGAATGGCATGGGATGAATTTGGAGGGACTCTGTTCATTCGGCGGCCAGTACTATACTGTGACAAATCTGCGGCCACCTGTAACTTCAGAGTGTGCAGCACGATACAGAGCATGGCCACTCAGAATTTCACAGCAGCCATAGGGAGAGAACATTCTTCCCCCTGCTTGAAACACACAGGCCCCTACCACTTGAACTCAGGAAGAATCTCCATTAGCAGCATAAGGGCTATGACTCACAGCTGAGCAGCACTGGTTCTGTGCAGTAGAGGGCAAAAGCCTACTTACACGCTGTCCAGTTTGTTCATTACAGTATGGAAGCACTATGTTGGAAGAGTTTTGACGAGTGAGGAAGGACATAGTCACAAGAAATCTCTACTAAGGGCTTTTCTTTACTGCAGCGGGTAGCTTAAGTTAGTGCACTCAAGTTACTCCACTCCAGCTAGCTACTGTGAGAGCAACCACACTGAGAAACTACATTGGAGCTACTTAGTGATTGGATTAGCAGCTGATGAGTTGTAACTCAAGCTGCTGCGTCCCTACTGCATTATTTGCCCCAGCCTCTGCACCACCCCAGCTTCAACCCCCCATGGGCCAGCTAGCTCCAACTAGAGATTTTTGTGTGTGGATGGGAGTCAGGTTAGGGACAAAACTAGAGTTCTACCATTAGCTAACAATGCAGTGAAAATAAGCCCTAAATGTATTGCTGCCCTAAACCTCTCTAACGGACGAGGGAAGAAACAGTGCTTTGCATTTGGATCTGGCTGTAGGAGTTTGGGGGTGGTGAGGCGAGATCCCTGGTACCGTGTGTGTGGTACTCAGGGCCAAGTGATCTCTGGTTTCTGGTGCTGATGGGATTACTCTGGCACGCACACGTGAGGTAGTGATCACTGTCTCCTGTAGATGCAGCTGCAAGTCATTGGCATAGAGTGCTAGTCACTTGGACACTGGGATGTCTCCGTGATGGGCACAGTATAAGAGATGGAGTAGATTGCATATTTCTGCTGGGTCAGTCTCAACAAGTGTCTTCTCCATTAGTAACTGTGTGTGGCTCTAATAAAAGATGAAGGAAGTATCTTTGCTTCCCTCTGAAGAAACCAAGGATTGTGCCCAAATGGGAGCATAGATGAGGGACACCCAGTTAACTCATGGGCATCTTGACATGAGCCAGATGATCACGCCCAGCATGCATAGAGCAGATCTTAATCCCGCATTTCTATACAGGGACATAGTGAAGACTCCATCCAAGTGGCCTGCTCCTGTTCCCCTCTGAGACCTGTAGTATGAGTTTAGGGACACTAGAACTTCCTAAGATGCAGCTACCCCAAGGCTATGTTTTGGCCCACTGTGGCATAGGTGAGTTTTACAAGTTGGGGATGTGGGCATTATGAAAAACAGGACTCCACCTGAATCCTGTAGGGAGCCATGTCTGTAGCCATCTGACTCTTGGGCACTGTCTAAGAAAGGTACCTCTAAGGGAGAATTCTTGTTACTGGTGCTGTATGTTCTACTGTGACTTCTGTCTTGTGGCTCAATGCTTGAGGGATCTAGCCTAATACTGGGGTGTGTGCTTTATATCCCCTTTTCAGGCTTAGGTGAAGACTCCAGCAGAGACTCCTAGAGTCAAGTGTAATATGTAGTAACCCCAATAAATGAGTGTAGTTTGGTGTTTTGAGGAGGGACTTTGGGAATCAAGATTCCTTGGCTCTATTCTTCGTTTAGTCACTGACTCATTGAATGACCTTAAGCAAGTCACTTAAGCTGCCTGTCTCCATTAGCCTCCATTTATAAATTGGGGAAGCATGTCTCAGGCAATATGTGAGACTTAATGTTTGTAAAGTGCTTTATGGTCTTCAATCACTTCAGGAGTTCAAGGAATATTAATTATCAAATGTGTAGTTTCTGGCGATGCAAAGATCCTGCTCCAGCTGTCTCTAAAATAATAATCCCAGCTTCAGACAGTGCTCCCTGGGCGTTTAATTTCTTTGAGCGTGGGGCTGGGGGTGGGGTGGGAATCTGGGCTGAACATGCCATGAAGAGATAAAATTTGAACTGAATTCCTGATCAAATGCTAACCCCCGCACCCCCCATTCTCAGTGCTGGACTTTGAGATCGCTTGGCTGCTTCTGATTTTTTCCTTTGGGATTTTCATAGTTACATCCATCCTGCTTTTCTGATGATTCTGTGGCATTTGAAGTCTGCTGAGGAAGTTCTCAGTTACTATGTGATGCTACTTCTGGTGGGTACCATTTCCAGCAGACTTAGCTAAGGTTTTCCTCATCCTTGCTGTATGCTCCCATTGAGGGGGGATGGACCTCCCTCTGGGCTGGAGGAAGGCATTTGATTCACTGTAACTTGCCAGCATGTTTCCCCTCCAGTTGCCAGAGTCATTTCTAACGTGATAGTTGAATGGCAGCGTACATTGACAGCTCTGTTACGGTTGGCCAAATGCCATTTGCATCTCTCTAGTAACTTGTCATTTTTGGCAGTTCCCTTCTTGATATATATATATATATAATTTTTTTTTTTTGGTCCCACTTTCCACTGTCATGTTCTCATTTTGAGCTCCACCTGGAGGAATACAGAGGGGTGGAAGGGATTGTGTGTGATATGCATGAGGTCATATGAGAGTGTCTCTGTAGGGACAATCCTGCACTAGTCAGCGGGATGCACAAGATGACCTAATAGGTCTTTTTCCATCTCTCGCTTCTTTGATCAGTTGGAGCAGGCTTGATAGATACATAAATATCTGTTAGCTGGAAATACTGCCTCAGAGGTTTCTGTTGGCCCAATAGGCCTCTCACCAGTCTTGTTCAGTAACTTTTAAGAAGTTGGTACCCCTAACTCTGTGCTCCACGGGAGGTTTGGGGGAGCCAAGTCATAGGTGTGATTGTCAGAGGGACCAGAATCTCATGTCTGTCTCGCTCCATTTTGTGTAAAGGATTATTCAGCACACAAAGGAGCGAGAGCAAGTGAAAGGTTGGATTAGTTAGGCAAGGGTCTGGCTGAGCTCTGTTCTGTAAGGCTCACATCAGCTGTGCGACTGAGTGACTTCAACATACAATGCTCCTCTGCTTCTATATTTCAGCAAGGTCCCATTGTGCCATGGTAGCTGCCATTGCGACTTCTAAACCCTTTGCAGCCCAGCAAAATCAATATGGAGCTGGAGGGAAGACCTACTCCCCTGTCTTTGGAATGGGTAGTATATCTGAAAAGACAGTCTATGCTGCCTCTACTCTAGAATGGATCTGAGGCCATGAACCATCTTGAGCCTAGAGGTCTCTTCTGTTTATTCATATATAGTGTGTGAGGTGGGCATGATGCTGTGCACACACACCATCTGTTCCTCCTCCTGGCAGGGACCTTGCCATGACTGGTGTTTTGACAGATCTCATGAGCGCAGCCTAGAAGTTCCTTTGCTCTCTTATGGGTCTTGGGGTCCAATTAAGCTGTGGTGTAAGAGGGCACAACTCTCAAAGTCCTGCTTGCTTATGCCAACGCTAGATTTTTGTGCCTGAGCCTCAGACTTAATTGAAGTTTAACACCGCTGATGTATACAGCAGCCTGGATGGGAGGGTGGTGCTGGCGCTTTCTAGCGATACTGGGTTGGGAGTGAGGAAGAATAAGGAATCCTTTTCTAAGAAAGAGGAACTGTCAGTTCCCAGGTTTCACAGCATCAGCTAGTTTCTCTCTCCTGTGCACACCCTGCTGTTGGCCTGGGAAAGCCTGTAAATATTTAGATCACTGGAACTGTTACTCTTGGCTGCTGGCCATTGCACGTGGTGGTGTTGCAGCCCCCTTCTGGCTTCCTCGCTGTTTGCTCTAGTCTCCCCACCCCTCTAGGAAATGAGCAAGTTGGAATTGAGCTTTGGACTTCCCCCACCTCCTTTTTGCTGCTTAGCCCAGCTGTGCTTGTCACTCTGGGCTGGAGCACTTTGGGTGGATGCTGAGAAATAGGGGAGAGCTGGTTGCAGTCCCAGTAAGACCACTCCTTGAGGAGCCTCTGTTTCCATTGGAAAAGGGGTGGTGCTAGTTTTGATATCCTGTTTTCATAGGATCATAGAATTAGGTCTGGAGAAGACCTATTAAGTAATTCTGTCCACTTCCACACCCCAACAAGCCAGGGCAGGGCTGCCCCTACCGAACATTTTCCACTGAATCGAGTTGTCCGCTTCCCTCTCTTCTGTTTCTCGCATGGCGCTGTTAGTGACTTCACTGCGGCTGAGAATGAATCCACTCAGGCTTCTCCTTGTGGAAGCTGGGCCAGTGAATTCTGTGGACCTAGAACTTGCATCTCCTTTCCAGCACCAGCCACCTCCATTACAAAAAGCTCTTCCAGTTGGATGATGCGCACTGGGGGAAGGTGCCACACCAACACTGTTTAGCCCTAAACTGTGGGCTTTAGGGTGAGATTTTTTTTTCCCGAAGATGTTTAGGCACTTGGTGGGATTTTTCAAAAGTGCTTAAGCAGTGTAGACTCTGAACTGACGTTAATTTCAATTGGAGTTTTGCAAATCCTACTAGGTGCCTAAATACCTTTGAAAATCTGGTCTTTAGTGGCCTCATTACCATAAGGGAACAGCTGGATGCCTACTTTCTGGTCTGGTTTTCTTGTCTTCTGGGCCAGCAGGGGCTGGTATAGATAGATAGATGCTGAGCATAGCCCATGGGAGGGGTATAAGGTAGGTTCTGAAGAGATTAACATGCATTTCTCAGCTAAGAGAATGTGTCAGCAACATGGGACCCTTGGCATAAAGGGGGAAATATTCACAAGGGAAGAGCTCTAAAGCCATCTTCCTGCTGGGAAGCTGATGAAGCAGCGTTTCCCACAGATATTTAGAATTTGCTTTTTCTGCAAATTGTTGGTTGAGCTGGGGGTAGGGGGTGCCATGTAGGACTGTCCTGCTATTAAATGGAATGTGTAAACTTCAGTTATACAGATATTCTAGGAAGACTAGGACCTAAACGAAATGAGTGAAGTGGGGAGTAGGGAAAAATATTGCTATCCTCTTAATTGCAAAGCCTTCAGCGCCCTCACCCACCCAAACCTCTTGGCTTATCTCCCCTCTGAGTTTTAAATTCACTTGGGCTCTAGTAAATCGCTTTGCACGACCTGATTAACATCCCAGTGTAATAAACTGTTGACTCCAAAATAAAGGCAGGATAGGAATAAACAATGGAGGAAAAATTGGCTTTTCCTCCTGCCCCACTGGCAGGCTTTCTCCAGGCAGGCAGCCAGCAGTGATATAACGCTGTGAAATGCTATGGAATGGATGTGAGCTGGGATATTAGCAGAGCCTCCAACCTAAATGATGTCATACTGGCTGCCTTGCAGACCCTGGTGGGAAGCTAAAAGCAGCTTGGAAGTGCTCTGGAGGAGGCTTAACGCTTTATTGGCCAGAAAGATGCATGCATGCTGTGTTCTGATTTTGTTCGAGTTGGCTCGCACTGACCAGGGAAAGGTGCTCACTGCAAGGTACTGGCTGGAACTGAGTTGTTTGGGGAAAGCACTCTTTTCCTTTGGGTGTGGGGAGAGACCTGCACAAAGGATTACCTAGACTCTGTAAACCTATGTTGACCAATCGGAGTCCATCAAGGCCTTTAGAGCTGTCACAGATGCTGCATTCTAGGGCCACTCGGCGCTTCATGGTATCACCAGAAGTGAAACTTGGTTGCTCAAGTCCAGTGGTTCTCAACCAGGGGTACATGTACTCCTGGGGTAATGCAGAGGTCTTCCAGGGGGTACATCAGCTTATCTAGATATTTGCCTAGTTTTACAACAGGCTACACAAAACGCACTAGGGAAGTCAGTACAAACTAAAATTTCATAGAGACAATGACTTGTTTGTACTGCTCTATAGACTATACACTGAAATGTAAGTACAATATTTATATTCCAGTTGATTTATTTTATAATTATGTGGTAAAAATGAGAAAGTAAGCAATTTTTCAGTAATCGTGTGCTGTGACGCTTTTTTAATTTTTTTTTGTCTGATTATGTAAGGAAGTCATTTTAAAGTGTGGTAAAACTTTGGGGTACAAATCAGACTCCTGAAAGGTGTACAGTAGTCTGGAAAGGTTGAGAGCTGCTGCTAG
Organism: Trachemys scripta elegans; assembly: GCF_013100865.1. Taxonomy (NCBI): domain Eukaryota; kingdom Metazoa; phylum Chordata; order Testudines; family Emydidae; genus Trachemys; species Trachemys scripta. Next base: position 20,507,088 of record NC_048305.1, on the reverse strand, counting down.
TGTAGTCCATAAATTTAGGCACTATTTTCAGTTCTGATTCCATCCACTAAGGGGCAGAGGTGCTGATAACACGCTACCCAATTCATTACAGTGTATAAAGAGAGGAGGGAAGGCGAAGTAGGCTAAATTTTGGGTTGATCATCTGTGACATTTTCTTAAAAATGTGCTGGAGTGAAGTCCCATATCTAGAGAACAGGAGGAAGATTCCTCAGGTAGCATCTTCTTTAATCTTGATTTGAAGACATCACCCTTAAGAGTACTCGGCTCCCCTCAGTCTCCTTTATGGTCTCTTGGCTTTAGCTAGTCTTATATTGACAATCCAGCCTGAGATGCTGGATGAATTTTATTCCCAGATTGGGGTACCATAGTATCTGGATATCCAAGCATATCTGATGGACAAAATAGTTAGGTGTTTCTTTTTCCCCTGGTCTTTGCTTCAGGTTCTAGTAGTGACATTGGATGCTGGTCAGATTGCATTCTGGAGAAATGGATGGCTGTCTCTGTGGTGAAAAATTTAAAAATGTAATGGATTATATTTTAATTCAGTTGTACTTGAGCCATGTTCTTGCCAAAGCATCATCTAAAGTTTTATCGCTCCTGTTAACCTTGGTCTTCCAAAAGTTGTCCTCATCTTTTGTTGGGTGGGCTTTTGAATTTCCGGCAGCATAGTGTGAGCATATGGTGAAGTGGGGTGGGGAGGGAAGAGTGAACTTGCTTTTGGCCACGGTATCCCAAACTTTGCAATAGCAAGAACTACGCTGGCACTTTGTCAGGAGCCCAAGGGTCATGTTTGATTTGTGTGAAATACATAAAGTACTAAATAACAAATCATCATCTAACTCCATTATTTGTCTGCCTTCAGCCACAGCAGATGAATCAAAATTGCTTATTTTTGCATTCATTACCAATTAAAAACCTGTGGTTCATCATCGGCATCTTGAATAACCTACAATTACAGGAATTAATTACAGATTGCTTTATAGAACAGGAAGATAACTGACCTAAAACAAGTTAAAAGTAAACCAAACCTCAAGGCATTCAGAGCCATTAGAGGAAATGCAGAGCGATCTCTGAACTTGCTGGGATCATGAGAACTCAACAGGCTACAACTCTGTGCTGTACCATCCTTCCCCGGGGAATTCTGTGCCACTGCACATGCACAGAATTTGTCCCCCACAGATTTCTTTGCTTCCCTGCAGAAAAATGAATTTCTGATGGGGAAGCAAAGGGAAGTCACAACATTGGTCATGCGACCTTCCCCAGCAGTATGTTTTGGATGCCCAGGGCAGCTGGCAGAGAGGTAAATCACTGTGGGACAGGAGGTGGGATTGGGGAAGACCCAGCTGGTGGCTCCTACCCTGTGCCAGGCTCAGCTACTAGTCCTGGCTGGGCTGGGGAGGACAGGACTTCCTTTTTCCCTGCACGGCATCCAGGGCCAGGTCATACCCACTCCCAGATTTCTCTCCCGGCTGCTGCAGCTCTGCAAGCTCCCCCTCCCCCCCAGCCCCACTTCCTGCACCTATTGCTCCTCAGTTGCAGGGAGAGGGATTCCTGTACAGGGAGCTGCTCCCCATCAGCCCAACCCCCATGCATCCAGACCCCCTCATACCCAGACCCTCCTGCTGAGCCTCCCTCCCTCCCCCCCGATGCACCACACTCCCCCTGCACCTGGACCACCCCGATGAGCCACCGGCACCTGGATCCCTACCCTACCAAGCCCCAACCAGCTACATCTAGATCCCCACCCCACTGAACCCCGTTCCCCCAGCATCTGGACCCCCCCCACTGAACCCGCCATACCCAGACCCCCCTGCCAAGCTCTATCCCCTGCACATCCAGACCACCCCCCACCTCTCAGCCCCAACCATCTTCACCTGGACCCCCCTGCAGAGTCCCATTACTGTTGCACCCAGAACCCCCCAACAAGCCCCTGTGCATCCAGATTCCCCCACTGAGCTGCCCACACCCAGATTGCCCCCCCCCCAGAAACCTCTCAACCCACACCTGGATCCCTCCACATTAAGCCCCTCCACACTTTGATCCTGCCTTGCTGAGTCTGCCTGCCCACACAGAGGGGCAGGGCCCTGGGGTGTTTCTGGGGCAGGCCGGGTCCTTGCGCTATGTTAGGATTGGGTGGAGCCTCACCGCTGAGTCCATGTCCCAGAGGAGGTCCCACAGTGATCTCCCACTTCTGTGCAGCCAGTGGCCTGTGCTCCCCAGTGCTGTGCTGGAGTCTCCACATTTATTTGACAAATAAAATTTGCAGTATTTTGCAGAAATATTGTGTGGAGGATTTTTAATTTTTTGGCACAGAATACCCTCCGGAGTAACCATCTAGTGCACTAAGAATATTCCTACATATCATTTTGGAGTCCATGGGAGCAAGCTTACCAGCCCAGATCAGAAGACTTGGGCTAGTGAGGCTCGTGCTAGTGCACTAAAAATCGCTGTGTAAACAGCACTTTGAAGCTATGGCTGGAGCTGGAGTTCGGGCTCCAAAGCCTAGGGAGCAGGAAGGAGGGTGTAGACGTGTCCTTTTGACCATGCTTGGGATGATGGTGTAGCTACTAACTGTTGACCTGTCTGGTGGTGGCGTGACTTTGTTTTATTTTATGTTTGATGTTTGTGATCTTACAGAACTGTTGAAATCTCTTCAGTGACTAATGCCCATGTGTGCCACTAGTGAACCATCTGGGTCACAATTATGAATTGAACATTTTGTTCTCTGTGGTGTCTTTTTGGATAAAGTATTCATTAAGCTCCATTGCAGGAAAGGACTTGAAGCACATGTTTAACTTTTTTACTTCAGTGGGACTAAAGTGTGTGCTTAAGTCCTTTATTAATAGAGATGCTTTACTGCATTGGGATCTACCTGTGGGACTCTGGGAGCTGCCCTAACTTCCAATATTGTAGGAATGGTGCAGGCTGTTCTACTGATATCACTCTTCTCTAATCTCCTTCTCTGTCCCCCACAGGTGTATATAATCAAAGTCACGTGGTCCAATGGTTCCACAGAAGTCATTTATCGACGGTACAGCAAGTTCTTTGACCTGCAGGTAAGAATCTTGCCATCCCTTGTGTTTTTTGATTTTTGAGGTTCCCATACAAGGACATATAGCTTATTCTACATTTTTGTATTCCTTTTTTGCATTATACAAAGATTTGTCATGTTTTAATTTAGGAGTCTAATATGTGTCTTGTGTAAATATTACATTAAAAAAAAAAAAACCTTGAAAACCAAGCCATTGGCTAGACTGCCTTGTAGCTGAACTGTGCAGCGTTGCTTATACACAGTTCCGTCAGTTCGTGAAAGTGGCTAAGAAACCACAGACAGAGGGTTAGGGAGACACTCCTTATTTTATGACAGGTGCTCTGTAGCTTCTGCATTTACCAATATTGTCTTTCTACTGCTTCCCTCATTAGATGTCTGATGTACGAGATAATAGCTCTTACCTACCAGAAGTCCATCTAACTTTGTTCAGTCTGGGAATATCATCCTTTCAGTGTCTAAACTGCAGTTTGCCCTCTCTGGCCTCTTGTTGCTATTTGGGGAGAGTTAAGGTCACTTGCTGAAATTTATCAGGACTCCAGCCCTAAAGGGAGAACATTCTAAAGACTTAACATTGCTTTTCAGTGCCTTTTCAGGAGTCTGCATTAAGACCGTAACTGGCTCCAGCCCTGTTCAGGGTGAACGTTCGCTCTGGATGAATGGAATGCTCATGTCTTTGCCTTCTGTACCGCCTTTATGTCCTTCATTGGCCAACTGTGGATGCTAAACACCATTCTTCATAATCTGTGGCTGTCTCCTTGTGACTTGGACTACGAGGTCCCTGTCCCTTTTTTTTTTGACTGATGCAATGTCTTCCCATAGAAATTGTGTCAGACGAATTGAGTATTCACCCATGAAAGCTTATGCTCCAATACGTCTGTTAGTCTGTAAGGTGCCACAGGACTCTTTGCTGTTTTCCATAGAAATTGTTACCATATCCTAAATGGAGGTTTTTGGGGAGCTGACTGAATTAACAGAGATTACAGATAGGGTGTGTTTGCACTGGAGCTGGAAGGTGTGATTTCCAGCTTGGGTAGACATACCTGCACTAGCTCTGATTTAGTGCGTTACAAATAGCAGTGTAGCTTAGACAGCATGAGCAACAGGGCAACTAACCCATCCCATTGTCCATACTGCCACAACTACACTGCTATTTGTAACACACTGAGTACATACCTAGGCTTTCGGACAGGATTGTACTCGGGGCAGCTCAGCGACAGGACGGACGGACCTTGTTGTCACAGCTACGCTCCTATTTTTAGCATGCTAGCTCAGTCAGCATTGGAAATAGGCTTAGTCTGAACGGGGAGCAGGAAAATGATTCTCAAGTGGCAGTATTTTTGTTCTGTTATAATTTTTTTTTTTTTTATATATAGCCATGTCCTTTGAAAGTAGAGGAGCATTGAGATAAGAACAGCCATACTGGGTCGGGCCATTGGTCCAACTAGCCCAGTATCCTGGCTTCCGAAGCAGGGCCAGATTAACCAGAAGGCTGTAGCCTAAGCCCCTCCTATTTTTAGGCCCTACTGGTCAAGCAGGGGGTGCGGCCGGGACCAGGTGAGGGGGAGCAAGCTTGCTCACACAGCCGTGCTGGAGCATTCCTGCCAGCAGGAAAGGCAAAGCAACCCGCTGTGGCTTGGAAAGAGCTCAGGTGGCAGTGAGCCGGCAGCCTGCTGCTTCTGGTCCCTCCTGTCGGCATCTCCCTGTGCTGCAGGAACACACTGCCAGGTATACGGTTAACACTGGTGACTGGACACTAAAAATCCAGTTACCATGGGAACCAGTGCCAGCCATGACTGTTGGCATTATCTCCCCACCCAGCACCTCCCCATGCCCAATTTCTCTGGAGCTCTGCTTAGCTGTCAGGAAGGGAGGAAGCTCCCTCTGTCCCTCTCCTTGGCTGAGGCTGGCAGGCAGCTCCAGCACGCTGCCTTCTGGGTCCTAGTGCCTGTCTTCTTCTATGTATGTGTGCTGGGTCCCATTTCTGGACAACTGGTGAGTGCCTGTGTGAGGGGAGGGCAGGGCAAGGGGATGGCGGGGGGAAGAGGCAATACCAGAGCCGTAGGGTGGGAATCTTGCGCAGAACCTGCACACACTCTACCCAGCTCCAGCCAGAACTATTGCCCCTCCCATTTATAAGGAACGAATTCCCACACATTTGTAGGAAAAACAAAACATCCCATTCTGGATACCAATACTTTAACTTTTACAGTACCTTCCAGCGGGGCGGGGCTTCAGATTTATGATGCACTGTGTTCAATACTGTATTGAACTGTACCAAAAATCAAAGAAATCCAATTTTTTTCTTTGGTGTATTCTTCTGTACTGGGATGCACAGGCAACCAAGTTCTTTCCTTATGCTCAGCCTAGTTCCACAGGCCAACACCTCTTTGTACTTTTAAGGGGTTGCAAAAGCACTGGAGGAAGCTCAACACACAGTGTTGTAGGTTTCTCCATCCCCTCTCCCTCAAGGATTTTAAATCCACTTCTTAGCAGGCTATGATAGAAAGACTGTCTGAATAGGCTAAAGGCAGGTTCTGTTAATCTGCTGGTTCTCTAGGAGTCCAAGGCATCATAAAAGTACCTCACATTTGATTTATTTTGAGTTTCATTCCAAAACTTTAAGCTAAATAAACCTAAAGTTAGTCCTCATTTTTCTGCCCCAACTCAAACTAACTTCTTTCCCAAGTGGAAAATGTTGGGTAAGTATGGAATGTGTGTGATTTGAGAAGGGAAAGAGAACACCGGCCAAGTCCTGCTGATAATTACACTTGTGTAGCCTTATCGACTTCAGGCGGAACAGATTTTTGCACAAGAATAGATTTTTTTTTTTATTATTATTTATTTTTATTTTTTTTGTGGTCCCTTCTGCTTTTTCACACCTGATATAAGCAGAATCTCATTCACTTTCCTCCCCTAAACTCTGAGCACTTAAGGGAAAAAAAATAAGCAAGGTTTGCTTGATTTACACATGCAAACGAAACAGGAAGCTCTCCCTTCATTCTACACCAGACCTGATATAACAAGGCTGTCACTACAGAAGCCTTGGTTGGACTGTTCTTTTGAAAGATCCAATATGCAATTCATATTTGGGCCCTTCCCTCCCATTAGCTTTAGGCCCCTCATAACCTTAATCCTGCCCTGTTCCAAAGTGGCCAATGCCAGATACTTCAGAGGAAATGAACAGAACAGGTAATGATCAAGTGATCCATCCCCTGTCATCTACTCCCAGATTCTGGCAGTCAGAGGCTGGGGAAATCCAGAACATGCAGTTGTGTCCCTGACCATCTTGGCTAATAGCCACTGATGAATTTATCTGATTTATTTTCTGAATCCCGTTATAGTTTTGGCCTTCATAATATCCCATGGCAATGAGTTCCATAGGTTGACTGTGCGTTGGAGCCAAACCCTGCTACAAACCTTGGTGCCAACTTTGTCCACATATCTATTCAACGGACACCATCATAGGACCTAACCACATCAGCCACACAGTCCGGGGCTTGTTCATCTGCACATCTACCAATGTGATATATGCCATCATGTGCCAGCAGTGCCCCTCTGCCATGTACATTGGCCAAACCGGACAGTCTCTACGGAAAAGAATAAATAGACACATCTGACATCAGGAATCCTAACATTCAAAAACCAGTAGGAGAACACTTCAATCTCTCTGGTCACTCAATAACAGACCTAAAAGTGGCAATTCTTCAACAAAAAAACTTCAAAAACAGACTCCAACATGAAGCTGCAGAACTGGAATTAATTTGCAAACTGGATTCCATCAGTTTAGGCCTGAATAAAGACTGGGAGTGGTTGGGTCATTACAAAAACCTAAACTTAATTTCCCCAATATTTATTTCTCCCTACTGTTACTCGCACCTTCTTGTCAACTGGCTGTAATGGGCCACTCTCTTACTACTTCAGAAGTTATTTTTGCTCCCTTGGTATCCTGCTGTTAATTGATTTATCTCATTAGACTGACCTCATACTTGGTAAAGCACCCCCATCCTTTCATGTATTTATACCTGCTCCTATATTTTTCACTTCATGCATCTGATGAAGTAGGTTCTAGCCCACAAAAGCTTATGCCCAAATAAATTTGGTAGTCTCTAAGGTGCCACGTTGTTTTTGCTGATACAGACTAACACAGCTACCACTCTGAAACCTTCCTTTTGTTTGTTTTTAAACTGCTGCCTATTAATTTCTTTGGGTCAAGAAATTGAAGGAGTAAATAGTGCTTCCTTATTCGCTTTCTCCACACCCGTCACGATTTTGTAGACCTCTAACATATCCCCTTTTAGTCATTGCTTGTTCAAGCTGAGAAGTACCAATCTGTTTAATCTCTCCTCATACAGAAGCTGTTCCATGCCCTTAGTCATTTTTGTTGCCCTTCTCTGTACCTTTTCCAATTATAATATATCTTTTTTTTTTTTTTTTTTTTTTGAGAGAGAGAGAGAGAGATGGGGCGACTAGAACTGCATACAGTATTCAAGGTGTGGGTGTACCATGGATTTATATAGTAGCATTATGATATTTTCTGATTTATTATATATTCTTTTTGTAAAGTTTCCTAACATTGTTAGCTTTTTTGACTGCCGTTGCACATTGAGCGGATGTTTTCAGAGAACTATCCACAGAGACTCCAAGATCTTTCTTGAGTGTAACAGCTAATTTAGACCCCATTAGTTTGTATGTATAGTTGGGATTATGTTTTCCAATATTCATTACTTTGCATTTGTCACATAGAATTTCATCTGCCACTGAGTTGCCAAGTCACCCAGTTAGTGAGATCTCTTTGTAACTCTTCACGAACTGCTTTGGACTTAATTGTCTTGAGTAATTTTTTATGATCTGCAGATTTTGCCACCTCACTGTTTTACCTTTTTTCTAGATCCCAGCCACTCCCAGATGGGTGATAGGGAGCAGGACCCAGTTGGCACAACAATGGACTCCTGCAGGGGGACCTTAGAGGTCTTGTGCTCAGCTCCCTATTCCCCAGTACCTCCATTTCATGGCATTCCCAGCAGAATTAAACAGACAAATCCTGCAAATGCACAGCCGCTGGTGTAGGCAGGAGTTAAACTGTGGGCTGCTGTTTGCGTAACCAAGGAAATACCAAAGTAAATAAACAGGGAACAGCTGTCAGGCAGGAAACCATGCGCAGGAGCTCAGTCACTTCCTTCATTTCACCCTCTCATCTTTCATTGATGCTCGAAGACCCAGCTCCCTGCTAAACCCAAGCAGATGTGGCCGTCTCCTCAACCTAGGTGGGCATGGGGTGGCATAGGAGAAGCACAGTGTCTTCAGAGTTCTCATCGGCCGATCTGTCACTGTCACCCATCTTGTTTCCCTTTTCTTTAGTAGCCTGTCTTGCATTCTTATTTGTAAACTGGATGTGAAGTAATGGTGGTGAAGGGTCACAGTCTTCCCCTGCATTGGGATCGCAACTAGAGCTGTGTGACCTCTTTCTCCCCCCAGCCCCTCCAGGGGTGAAGAACAGTGCAGTTACAAAAGTATGGGGTGGGGATAAAAGCTCGTCTTTTGGAAAGGGGAGGGAAACAAAAACTGCCTTCCCCACACACAAATAACTCCTTTTTACTTCTGCTGAATGAAGTGTGATTTTCCTTCCTTCCCTATTACCACACACACTTCCTGGTGTTCTTATTTTTAAACCCATGGTGTTGTGGAAATTGGCTTTAAAGGAGAGGAGTGGAAGACACTCTGCTAACACTGTGAAAGACATGGGTTTATGTTTTCTAAGTGGGCCTAAGGTTTCCTGATCCATCCCATAGTAAGACCCGTGTAATTGTTTAACTTTTGCCAGATGTTTGGGCAGAAATTTTGTTTGCTGGGTGTCTAAAACAGGTTGAATTTTTTTGGTAAAATTTCAGCAAAATAGTTTAGCTGTTTCTGAGAATGAGGCTAGGGGAAAATGTTGTTTTGTCCATACTAAAAAACTGTGGCAACCTTTTCTTTTGAAAAGCTGTTCCTCCTCTCCCACCCGACCCCCACCAGTTCTTTGAGCAGCAATTTCAAATTTGGTTTGTGTGGGAGGGTGATTTGCCTTTTGCCGTCCCCAGGAAAATCCACCCAGATGTTGGCCAAGTGATAAGCCTTTGGGGGAAAAAAAATCAGTTTGCACGTGTTCCGTGGAGCCTTGCTCTCGGTGGTGAGGCCTCAGATGGAGTACTATGTCCAATTCTGGGCACTATACTTTAGGAAATGTGTGGACAATTGGAAGGACTCCAGAGGAGAGCAACAAAAATGATAAAAGGTTGAAAAAACCTGACCTATGAGGAAAGGTTAAAAAAACTGGGCATATTTAGTCTTGAAAGAAAGAGGGGGACCTGATAAGTCTTCAGATATGTTAAGGATTGTTATAAAGAGGACAGTGATCAATTGTCCTACCTTCAGCGAAGATGGAGAAGACGTAATGGACTTCATCTGCTACAAGATATTAGGAAAAACTTTCTAAGTCTTAAGGATAGTTAAACACTGGAATAGGCTTCCATCGGAGGTTGTGGAATCCCCATTGCTGGAAGTTTTCAAGAGCAGGTTGGAGACACGCTTGTCAGGGATGGTGTAGGTTTACTTGGTCTTGCCTCAGCGCAGGGGGCTGGCGTGATGACTTCTCAAGGTCCCCTTCAGCCCTCCACTTCTTTGATTCCTCAGAGATTCCATCCACACTGGGCATGCTCCAGCCCAGGGCCAAACAAGACTTTTTTTTCCTGCAGTTGCAACTCTGGGCTGCTGCAAGTCCAGGAACCTGAACTGAGAGCCAGGCAGCTATCTTTCCTGTTCTTTCAATGATGACCCTTCTGATGCCCAGGCAACATGGAGGAAGCTGTCTGATTCGAATACAGAGGAGACAAGAACCAGACTGGGGAAGGGCAGAGGGAAGGTATGAAGAAGGGAGGAGAGACAGATCTGACAAGGGGAAGGCGTGTGGAAGGAGAACTGGTACTACTGGCTGAGCAAAGGGTGTGGGACTGAGATTGGACGAAGAGCCTGGGGAGGGAAATTTGTTCCTCAAAGCCAATGGGGAATATGGGTAGGGTGTAGCAACTGAAGGCCAGTGTTTGGGGGAGAGACAGATCAGATAAGGGGGTTGGGGGGGAATGAGAAAAGTGAGGAGTGGAGACTGGGATAAGGAGTCAGAGGTAGAAAAGAGACAGGACTGGGATGAGGACAGGTTGGAGCTGCTGGGACTGAAAGGGGTCCTGCTTGGATGGGGGAACGGGCAGAAGAGTCTGTGCCCTCTAGAGCACATCCCCTCTGGAGCATGGCATGGAACCCAAGGTTCCTGAGTCTCACCATTCTTCTGCTGGCTGCAGGTATCTGTGAAACCCACTATGTGTCTCATAACCCGCTAGAGCGGATCTACACGGAGCATGGCAGTCTGCTACTGCTATCAGTTATTCCATTCGCGCAAGTCCCGAGGTCTTTGTGATGAATGTAAAGGTTCAGAATAAGCTGATGTGTGAGTGAGGCCTTTAATGAACCTTTTGTTCTGTTTTCTGCTCCCATCCCAACACCACCCACTTCCTCATTCCTATAAACAAATTTCCACTGCGGTTGTGTTAGTAGCATGAATTGTTGAGAAGCACTCACTGTTGTTTTCCCACCCATGAGTACAACCTATCCTGTTCTCTTCTCCCCACCAGTAACATGCACGGTAACAAGGCAGATGATGCTCTGGAGGAGGAGGATTATGGTATATTCTTGGGTTACTGACAACTTCAAGGATTGGTGGTTATGTCTGGGTCTCTCCCTCTCCCAGAAAACACAACGGCACTACATGAAAGCTTCCTAAAAGAAGCTTATTAGCTTCTTCATTAGACAGGTAGACCAGTGATCCACATCTGTCATGTATCTATCAAATTAAAACGTAACTAGAATTCCCCATAGGCTCAAATCTGCCTTTTTTGGGGCAGAGGAATGGTTTTGTTAGAACATGACTGAGGTTCCTACTGTAGCACTTGGTGCACCAGATGTGAGCTATTGGGGGCAGAGGGACTCTGTTCCCAGGAAATACAGGCAACAACGCAGATGCTTGTAATGGTGCCAGTGGTATTTGGGACACTAATCAAGGTTGGCAGACATGGTGGAAACTTTAACAGGCATGAAGAATAGTAACCAGATACCTAAATGGTTGTCTTTTGTATACCAAGGCAGAAGGATTTATATCTAAATGTGCCCATGAGGAGTTCCTCCAGCACTGTGTTCTGGAGAAGCTCCAGTCCACTTTTTTTTTTTTTTTTTTCCTTTTTTCCCAGTTAGCACAGTATTTCCATTAAATGTTGAATTATGGAGGACCCAAGGAAAACTTAATAGGATTCTTTAAAAAGGATCTTTCGAAACTGCTGCCTCATAAGTCCTGTAGGAAGCAAGTTCACTGGTTTGAAATAGGTATTGGTTTGCATCTTGTTTCCAAGAAAACCAAGCAACTTTCCCCCTTTATTATGGATTCATGAGCACAGCCGGGGGGACAGAAGGCTTTCATTGTTCAGGTGTAGTACTATTCTGTATAGGGCCTCCCTTCCAACATGAGTAGGTGAGATAGCGAGTCAGTGTCCTGGCCTCCTAGCAGTGAAGCAGTAGAATTTTTTTCTGTCATGCAGTTAAATGCCATGAGAAGCCAACCTGTAATTACAGTGAGTAAGAAATACATTCCCCAGGGGCAGGTTATCCCATAACTTCCTGCTGCAGGGTTCTTGATACTTTAGAGGAAGCAACTCATACTTGTTACTGCCAGAGACAAAGTACAGCACCAGATAGACCTTGGGTCTGATCCAATACGATGGCTCGTATGTATTAAGATCTAATTCAGAGGGCAAGGGAAGGAAAAGGGTTGTAGTCCAGATTGCATGTTTGATGTACAGTTAAGATGGGGGGCAAGGGTGGATAAAATTAGAGGATTTAGGCAAACTTAAAATCTTCTTGGCTCCAATATTCACTCCACTTTGTCTGCCTCAAGTGTTTTTCCTGGTTCGCTATGTGACTGTACACTTCAATCCTTTTTAAGTTCCTAACGGGAAACTTGCAAAGCTGACCCACCTGGAGCTATTTCAGCTTGGAGCAAGTATTGCAGCCTGCAGGCCAACAGATTGATGTTTTAAAAAAGAGGTGGTTAAAGTGATGCCTACGCTTATGAAAGAGTTGGCCAATGGCAGTGGCCTACGCAAGTCCTCTGTACGGAAAGGCCGGATCAGCCCTCCCAAAGGGACTCTTCAGCTGTATGTAAACACATCAAGGGGAAAAAGGTATATTACATCTTTGAAAATTCATCTGCAGCATTTCAATGAAATGCTACATTAAAAGTGGCCCAGAGATGCTTACGCGCACGGGAGGAGAGTTCTCCTTGTCATCCCATCACATGTGTTGGATTCTTGAAACAGTAAAATGAGACTTATGTTCTGGGCAGTAGCTGGAGGGAATGATATAGTGGCCAGGGCCCTTCCCCTTCCAATTCCCCGGTGTCTGTGCTACTTGTCCCTCTCCATTCAATAATACTTTTGGCACCATTTGTCTGGGAATCTCATAGTACTTTACAAAGGTGGAGTAAATATTATCCCCATTTTCCAGCTGTAGAAAGTGAGGAGTACAGGTGTGAAGGGTTGTGCCCAAAGTCAAACAAATCTCCATCAGTCAGAAAAAGAATCCAGTTCTTCTCACTCTTGGTTTCCTGCTCTAACCACTAGACCATGCCACCATCACAACTGTTAGAACAAGTAGGGCATGGTGGTGGCAGTTTATGCTGGGCTTTGGCTGAGCATTCTTAGATGCTTTGCATCAGTAGGTCTACCTTGGGGGGGAAATACATGTCTTCTCGCATCTTGAAACTGCTAATAGACTCTTTCAGTAGCATAGTTTGGAAGGAGGAAAATAATTTTATATTTCACCAGTTCATTTCCCCCCCCCCTGCCCCCAGGGTTTATTGAATTCAACTAAATTGCAGACTGTCAAGTCAGAGTATTGCTATTTGTGCAGTGTGTGGCTTAACCCAACCACAAGAATAAATCAGCAGGATATATATCCTGTGAGGTGACATCATAAAAGCCAAGCAATGATACGACCTGAAGCAAGAGAATCCCAACTACATCATACAGTAAAATCCTGTTACCAAATACAAGTGAGTCAGTCCCCTTCCTCTTCCTCCTTCTGTGTCTGTGGGTCTCTGTCTTCACTGAGAGTTGCAAATTCACAGGCTCAAGCCTTTATATCCAGCAGCATAAAATGGTGAACTTTCTAAACTGAAATAGAACACGATGCATTAAACAAGGTCCATCTCTGTCTCTGTAAAAGAAACCATTCCTGTTTTTTTTTATTATTATTATTTATTTATTTTATTTTTTTTGGACTGCAGATTCAAGATCCTAGTCAGTTTTTTTTTTTTTTTTTTTTAACTCTATCCCTCCACAAAGTGCTCCTACTCCAATGTATTTCAGTCTAGTTAAAAGCTGGCTGTCTATTTTTTCTCTCCAAATGTCTCCATTTATAGCTTTCCAGCATTGGCAGCTCAGAGAGAGAGAGAGCGCGCAAGGCAGGTCAGCTGAGTTATAATTGGCTCTAACTGGCATTCTGACTAGCTGCTGCATTCTCTACCTGCAGCCAAGTGGTGCTCTGAGCTGTGTGAGAGTAATGCCTACCTCTGGGAAATATCAGAGAGATTCCTTCTGGAAATAAAGAAGCCCCAGTATGTGTAGGGGGCGAATATAGCAATGCTAGAGGGAAATAGCTTTTGGGAAAGTAATGTTTGATCCATGCAACTGAATGATCACAAGCATCCGTTCACCCAGCCTTCAATTTTTGCCTCTCTCAGTTGACCACCAGCTACAACTCCTTCTTTGCACACACATATACAGCTCCCAGGTGTGTCTATCTAATATCTGAGTGAGTGGCTCTGGGATCCTTTGTGGGCTCTGTCTTGCCTCAGCGTGGCCCATGCTATGCTCCCTCTCCCTTTAAAATGTGTTATTGGGAGCTGCTACTTTAACTACAAGGTGGAGCAAGGCTGGTTTCTGGGACCACACTCCATTCATTCAACAGTCTGAGTCTCCTTTCAACCTCCTCTGTGAAAAACTGGTAGAGCCGCAGCAGCAGGTCGGGGTGGGATTATCGCTATGTTTTGTTTTCCAGCCCTGTGGGTAACCTGGTACAAGTTAAACGTTATTCAGTGGATGTGAACCTGAGAGGAGCCTGTGTTGGTGTAACGTACATAGGGAGGAGGCTGGAAGATGGGTAGCTTACAACAACAATGTTGACTCTCCTCTGAGACTGAGCTAAGCTCTTTTCCTGGGGATTGGTGTATTTTTTCATGTCTCATAGCAGCAATTTAGAGGATGAGCTAATGTCCTTCCAGTCCACAGCCACTTAGTAAAGAAGCTCTAGATGTTCAGCCATGCCACTAGAAGTTGAGTCTGAACAGGATAATCTGGAGTGCACAAACTTGTCTAGTGACCCCTCTCTCACCTGCATCATGCTTACGTGGCTCAGATCTTGAGGTTCTGAGCCAATGCCCTGGTGCACTTGACTGACAGGATCTAGTTACTAGCTGCTCGCAGGGATTTTTATGGGACTTGCATGGATCTTGGCTGACCAGAGTCCCCAAATCTCTTCTACGCATCCAATCAGTCTGGTACCAGAACCTGCAGTTTATACTGTGGCACAAGCCCTTGCTGCAAAAGGTCTTCAGCTTGGTCAAGAAACATGGCCTGGTGCAGCAGACTTGCTACCTGGTCTGTATTCAATCAGCCACACAAGAGTTAGTGCTCAGTTTTAACAAAATAATTAGGCCCCATTGAATCATTAGCATAATATTTACATAGCACCATGTCTTAGATACTTCTAAGGCCATCATTAGCATAAGGTCTGAGCACTTCACAATCTTTAAGGCACCCTGTGAGTAGCAGAGTGCTATTATCCCTGTTTTACAGATAGCCTCTCTGCCTCAGTTCCCCAAGTGACTTGCTTGAGGTCACACCGGAAGGCTCCTAGACCAAGGACCTGAACTGGTCTCCCAAGTCCTACAGCTAGTGACATAACCACTGAACCATCCTTCCTTCTATTTGCATAGCACCATACTGGCATGAATAGACAAGGTCTGATACCCAGATAATGTTTGTGGGAGCATTAAAAATTCCTTAGAATGTCCCTGTCCCAAGGAGCCCTCTACAGTTATACATCTCATCAATTTGTTTTTTTATGTGGTCTATTTAATACTTCTAGTCTCATATGTAGCAGGAATGTCCAGTCATTCAGAACTATTGAATGGAACTATTGAATGGGGAGGCTGCGCACCTTCTGCAGCAATCATCTGTTCGTGGTGTTCAGGAAACTGGTGGGGAGGGAGGAGGAGCGCGGCACGCTGGGAGGGAGGGGGCGAGAAGGGGTGGGGAGTGGGACCTTGGGGGAAGGGTTGGAGTGGGGGTGGGCCTGGAGCAGAGCTGGGGGTACTCAACCCCTGGCACTTTGGAAAGAACAGCAAGAGGAGCGGACAGACGATCTGCCCTCTTTCACTCTCTGACTCCATCACCTCAACCAAGCTTCACAATCATCATTGCTGAGTACAGTATTAAATTGTTTAAGATGGTTTAAAACTTATATTGTATATGTATAGAATGTCTTTTGAATGGTGAAAAAAATTCCCTGGAACCTCACCCCTCTATTTACATTAATTCTTATGGGGAAATTGGATTCCCTTAACATCGTTTCGCTTAATGTTGCATTTTTCAAGAACATAACTGCAGCGTTAAGCGAGGAGTTACTGTAAGCAAAATGTGAAGACAGAGAGATTCCATGGTTCTGGATCACTGCACTGACAGTGGACGAGTAGAAGATGAGTATGGAAAAAGATAAAGGAGAGAGTTCACGGGCAGGACAATCTCTAACCTGAAGACTCAAATATATGAAATTCATGTTCGTGATGGCTTTTTTTTCCCCTCCTAGTAACATGATTTCTAGAACCAAATATGATTGACTGAGATGATGTTAAATGAGGTCTGGAGGGAAGGATTCCTGTAATGTTTAGCTGGTAAATGAAAAGATGCATTTCCACCCCCCCCACCCCACCCCCCCCAAAAAGCCTGATGCTACATCAAATCAATAGGTGTCATGCCATGAGTGGGAGCGGATTAGACTCCCACGGGGAAGGAACAATTTTCTGCTAGACATTTATTCTCACTCTTATGTATGTAACGTTCTTGTTAGGCTAAGGTTTCTCCTCATTGGCCCAAAAATGAAAGCCTTTACAAGGAGTCTGTAAAATTAGCAGAGCATTTTTTAAATTTAGTGAGGTGAACATAAAAAATATATACATAGGTCACTTAGGAATTGAGAGTTTAAAAAATAAAAGGAGGGGTAGTATGGCTGGGGGGAAGGGCTGGGTCACTTTTTTTTTTTTTTTTTTTTTTTTAAATGTTCAGACATGCCCCAGACTCATCTCTTGCTGACACCAAGTGCCTTTATGCTTCTGGAATGAAAATAGGAATACAAAGTTCTTTCAAACAGCTTAACTCCTCCACTTGTTAGCCCAAGTAGCATGTATGGACATTTCGGACATTCACAGACATGTGAACTGACCACTAGTAATCAGGACCCCCCAGAGAGCAGGAGACTGGAAGGGATAGGTGGACAAACTTCCATTATGATGTAGTGGGCATTGAAGCACATGGGGCCAGCTTGTGCCCCACAGTTAAATCTTTATATTGCACATACGCAGTCGGGTCAGGGTTCTCTAGCCACGGATTCAGGTGGCCTCCCGGCTCTGCAGCACTTTCCTTATGGGCCTGGCAACTGTGCGAAGAGGCCCACTCGCATCTTTGCAGTGCATGCCAGGGTGCGGTGCTAAAATGATGGGGGGAGTACATATCCTCTTCTCAGTACTCCTGAATTCTGACTCATTTCTCCTTTTCCCTGCCACTCCTTTGATGGCACCAGGTCAGCTAAGGCCTAACATGACACTATAATCTGCCACTTCCAGTGCCAGCTATTAATAATATGTCTCTTATAGCCTTTCATTAGAGGATCTCAGGCCTGTAAAAACACTACTGAGGCCTCACTGCCCCCTAGTGCAGTAGGTTAGAATTATTCATCTTCCTCCTTTCAGATGATGAAAGAAGTGAAATGAATTCCGGCGGGTCACCCAATGGATCTGGTGAAGAGTGAAAAACATAACTCCAGTCTCCCAATTCTCTGTGCTGCCCAGGAGACCATGCTCCTTATTAGCTTCCTTTTGTATTCAAGCTGAGATCCACCTGGCTTCTTGTTCCCATCTATAGGATCCAGCATAGATACTTTTTAAAATATGGTTTTTAAGCTCTGTGGAAGTAATCCTGCCTTGGGGTGGGGCTGCAACAGTCTGGAAGGCCTGACTTTCTCAGGCTCTGGGCCAGCAGAGGCCAGCTGCATTGAGCCTGTGTGGCTGCTCTGTCTTCTAGATTAAGGGGGGAGCTTGTTGGGAAGACGGGGGTGTTGGATCTGTCCCTTCCTCAGTGATTCATGCATTCTAGCAGGCTCGTAATAGGCAGAGTGGGGATGGCAGGGTGCGGGGAGAAGCTAACTAAACATAAAGGAGAGGGGAAAATGTGAGGAGGTGCCAAAGACCTGGCACCAGTCTTTCCTCTCTCTGGTCCCATGTCCACTCCTTGTTCTCCTGCCAGCTGAGGCCAGATTTGCAACTTCTGTACTGCTTGAGAGCTAATTTGGTTAGTCAAAGAACCCATTTCGCTGTACTTCCCATAGCTAGATGGCCAGTGGCTTTACCATGAGAGCATCCACAAATCTAAGAGGTGAACCGTCCTAGTGCACCCCATGGACTATGAAAACTAGGATGGCAGATCAGGTGCTAGAACTGCAGGTGGGAATGTGGGCTTCCATTGCTTAGATGCTCTCTGAGAGGACTCAAGGTTTGGCCCTGTTATAATTCCCATTCTTTGAACCAAGGAGCTGCAGGTAACCACTGGCTCATTGGCACCATATCTTGTAGTTCAGTTCAAAGTGACGCCTCATGTGAGTTGTAGTCTGGGTGCTTTGTTCCCCTTCTCATCTAAAGGGTGGGGTCCCTCATCAGACCCATCTTCCATGATGCAGCATTTTCTTCCATCTTGGTGAAGGGATACTAGGCATGCTTGCTCGTGGTGCATCATGGTAGATGTAGTCTGGCCAGGGAACCCAGCCAATATAGGAGAATGGTGCATAAGGCACCTGGACTACAATTCCCATGAGGCACCATGGTGCCATTTTGAATTTAAAACAGGTCGGGTTTTGGCTAAAATTTTCTGTGGGATGGAGGGGAGAAAACTATTTTTGACCAGCTCTAGCTGTGATGCATTTACTTATAGATGCGGAATATATTGCTACTAAATTCTGGATCTGCCTAAATCTCTTAAGAATCCCTTTCGTGGGATTTGCATAGCACCTGATTACAGGCTATACCTAGGCAATCTGCGGAAAACTTTACATAAGGCTAGCCTATACTGTAGTGCGTCTGGTGAAGATGCTCTATGCGGATGGGAGAGAGCTCTCCCATTGGCATAAGAAAACCACCTCTGTAAGAGGCAGTAGCTTCTCCTGCTGACATAGTGCTGTTCACACCAGCACTTAGGCTGGTGTAACGTACATCGCTCAGGGCAGTGGCTTATTCACACCCCTGAGGGACATAAATTACACTGACATAACCTGTAGTGTAGATAAGCCCATAGTGTGAAAACCATCAGTAGTTTTACAGCACTAAGTTGTTGGGGAAGAGAAGAATCCTACCACACTGAATGAAATCCTAGAGCACTAATGTTTTAAATGACAGAAGTATGCAGTCTGCCCTTATGCGGCACATGAGGTCGCCTCCTGTGTTCGACTGCACACATGGCACAAAGAAAGTGAGTTTGTAAAACTGCCTGCTGGGAGCTGGGCAGGAAACAGTTTTCCCGTCCTGCGAAAATTTTCAAGATGTTGAAAAAAATGTTCCTGTCCCAATTTGGGACAAAGTCAAAATCTCAAATTTTTGCAAATCATAGATCTGGAAAAAAAAATTCCATTCGGGTCAATCAAAACATTTCAGTTTCAACCTCTTTTTTTCCTCATCACTATAATTAGCCTAAATTTCAAAATGAAAAGCCGTTTTGAACGGGAATCATTCATTTAGAAAATGTGAATACTTCCTGACTTTCACACTTGTATTGCTGTTCAAAACTTTTCAGGTGAAAAATGTGTCAAAAACAGACGTTTGTCTGGTGAACTGTTTTGAAGAATCAGCATTTTCTGATGAAAATATTTTTGTTGGAAAATGTCTGACCAGCTCTAGTGCTTGCTTCCATTGCAGCCTTGAAGAAAAGCCATCATTATGGAGTAGTCATTGTCTACCTGCCTATTCTCTGATTCTTTGTTTTTGTTACTGATCAGCGAACTTCAGTTGCACTGAATGGGATCTGCATGTGCTATAGCTTTGATGAAAGATTCAGCAGCAAACGCAGAAAGTTCATTTCTGCCATTTTACTTATTGTTGGGAAATAATACATTCTTAAATAGGGAAACACACCAGAAATCGTGGACGCTCTGTTTAGAGCAAATGCTTTTTATTTATTTGTTTCTGTCTTGGTAAATTTGTTTTTTGTCCTGCTCAGATTCTAAGCTAATCTGATCTTCACTCTAGAGGTGGCTGCATTTTAGAGATGGGTGAAGAGATCGTTATATAAAATGTGTGGCTTTTTTAAATAAAGATTTTGGATTTTTCAGGCTGAAAGGCGATTCTGTAAAATGTAACAATTATCTTTATATTATCCTGTATGTTATTTAATACGCTAGAATACAAGCTACTCTCCCTTCAGTCATCTTCCACTGGAATGAGCTGTTGGGGCTTGAAAGGTGTTCTAGGGAAAGGAACCCATGTAATCTGCTCCTCTGGGAGCAGCTAGAGGCTTTCCAGGTTTGTCTTTAATACCTGCATGGTTAAATTATTCTCAGCGAGGACATTAACATCTCTCAAGGTTTTAAGAAGGTGCTTATCCAGGCTGTCACTGTTTGGTTTAGTTACACTTAAATTCTTGGTACAGAGCTCTCTTAGCCAAGTTGCTTTTCTGTCAGGCCTAAAAAACCCCAGATGTAATCAAAGGAATGTAGTTTGTATGGGGTCTTTTTGTTTTGTTGAATCCCTGCTGTCTTTTTGAGTAGGGGGCTGCACTCTCAATATTTAAACTCCCTGAAGTCCTCAGGGTTGCTGCAGCTTCACACCCTAAGGCGCCTGTGGCAGCTGTCCAGAGTCATTTTGGTATTCTCTAACCGCTATGTGGTTGAAGGAATCGGTACCTGGGCTGGGGCTCCATTGTCTTGCTTTTCCTCTGAGTCCCTGTGACTTTTGCCTGTATCCAGCCCTGTGGTCAGTCTGACCCCCGTGACGTCCCAGGTCTTCTCAGAACTAACACTGCATTGTCTGTTATGTGCAGTAAATCTTTTCAAAGAACTTTTTTTAGGCCACTCTCTTTCATCAGATGTCACTTAGTGGCAGCACACTGGCTTTGCAATAAACTGAATTTCCTGCCCATCTTTTCGTTTGGCAGAGACCATGAGATGTAGAAATCAAAACTGCGGAGGCCCCAGAATTGCTTTTTTTTTTTTTTTTTTTTTTAATTTTAAGGATGTTTGGGAGGTGGCAGGGCTGGACTATGGTGCTCTCTTTGTGGTGTGAGCAAAGCAGACAGCTCTTTGGAAGATCAGTCATATGTATCCACTGTCTGCAGACAGACTTCCTTTTGTGGCTCTTTTTTGGGTTTGCTTAGTGCAGCGCTTTTTTTTTATCCCACTCCCTCTGTAAACACTGGAATACAAGTGCAGCCTGTGGCAATCCTGACCACCCATCCAGGCTCTCCTGATGAGAGATGGAGACTCTCTCTTGTTGCTAAGGCAAGGAATTAAGGGACATGAGTCAATCATGTCCTCAGTGGGACCGTTATGTCATCGTAGGGCTGGGAAAAAACACACGGAATTAAAAAACATAACTGGGACTCCTGCATGTGAAACTCTCGAATGTCTCAGATTGAGCAAGAGATTTAGGAAGAAATTGCAGCTGGAGCAATCCAAGGTGCTTACATCTGTTGGATGGACTCACACAGGAACTCGCCTGGTTTGTGTTGTGAATTAGGGAATTCCCGCTGTTAGGCTACTGCTGCTAGGGTCTTGTTTTATCAGCAGTCTTTGTAAGAGCCAAAGATCTGTGCTGTCAAATGTCAGAGAGCAGCTGAACACAGAGTTTAAGATTAAGGGGCTAGTCACAAATATGGAGCCTGCCTCTCTCACCTGGAGAGGATGCTTCTTACGGTCCTACTAGTTAAACCTCCAGGCCTGATTGCTTTTTATACCCATGCAACTCCATTGACTTCTGTGGAGTTATTCCTGACTTAACACCCAAGTTAAGTGAGGTCAGAATCAGCCCCTCTGTTTCTTCCCACATCCCCAGCCAATGTGAGGATACAGGGCTTCTTTTGTAACTGTCTTGCTCTTTTAGTGGCTGGCGGGGTTGGGAAGAGGAGACTGATGCAACTGTTGTCGCTGGCCAGCTGTGCTCCTCTAGCCTAATTGATAGAACTGCTGCTTCTCAGATCCGGAAGATCTGGGGCACAACCTCCCTCCTCCCCCACCGGGAAGTCTGATGTGCTCAATAGCTGCTGTGTCTCTGCACACTTGGGTCTGCCATCAGGGTAAAGCTGTAAATAATGAATTTTGGGGAAAGAATGTGGGCCAGCCTTGATATGCATTGGAGCAGGGCCGATGTTTGACAAGGCAGAGAAATGGGATGGAGGCGGGAGAATGATGAAGTTTCTGGAAAGAAAATGGAGTGGTTGCCCCTCCTAAGGGATTTTGACATGCATGTGGCTAACAGTTAAGTGCTTTGTTTAGAAGTGTTTGTGCGAGTGAGAAGACTTGGGGCTTGTCTACATGGGGACACTTAGACACGGATGTTGGAACAATTTGTATAGTGAGTGTTTGTGTGTGGGAGGGGAAGTGGGGCTGGGAGCCATTCGACCAAACTGTAAACCCTGAATATGATTGAAACCACTTCAGGCCAGGGGATGCGACAGCACCCCTAGTTCCAGTACCTATGCACTTGGGAAAGTTAAGATGCATCATTTAAACATGTGAGGTCAATGCATATCAATTAAACCCCTGTGCTGATGCATTCATTCAGGAGAAAAGTGGTCTTAGCTCACTATGACTGTGTGTATGTGTAAACAGTCTCACTGTTCGCTTTGACCCGAGTTCTGATCTAAGGGTGGCCTTGTGTTTCAAATACAGGATCAGAAGTAAGGACTCATGAGTAAGGCTATGTTTATGTCATGTCACAGAAGTGGAAGTCACGGAATCTCTGACTTCCAGAGACCTGAATGACATTTTCTGTTTCAGCCCCTGGGGCAGGGGAATGGAGCTGGCAGCCAGCGGGGCCCCGGCAGGGTTCCAGTGATGGGTGACAGCCTCCTCGGGGTCCCCCTGCAAGGTTCCAGTGACAGGCGACAGCTTCCTCAGGGTTCCAGTGACAGGTGACAACATCGGGGGGTGGGGTGGGGTGGGGTGTCCCCACAGCTTCCAGCCACCATGGCGGCAGAAGAAACCATGGAGCTGCAACAGCAAAAGTCACAGACAAGTCACGGCTTCCGTGAAGTTTTATTTATTGCCCATGATCTATCTGTGACTTTTCCTAAAAATAACCATGACAAAATCTTAGCCTTACTCACGGGTTCTGTTTCCAGTTTTGTCCCAGATTCCCTGAGATCTTGCGCCCCAAGTCATAGCCCTGCTTGGTGCCTCAGTTTCCCTGTATGTAAAAGAGGAAGAATACTTACAGTCAATCAGATAATTTCAATAATGGAAACTCTGTTTCATGATTTCCTTCCCCTAAATCAGAGGTTCTCAAACTGTGGTCCGCGAGCTCCATTCAGGTGGTCCATGGATAGTTCCCTCTAAGGTGCGTGCCTGGGTGGCCGCACACAAGAAAATGAAGGGCCACCTGCGTGGCTCCACTAATTAGCTGTCTGGACCCTGGAGAAGACGCACATGTAAGGTGAGGTGGTGGCCTTGGGGGGAATAGAGGGGGCAGTGGGGTGAGAAAACGGGGCAGGGGGAATTCGGGACGTGCAAGGCTGCAGCAGCCAGGGAAAGAGGCGACCTTCCACAGCTCTGCGGCTGCAGGGGAGAGACAGCCCTTCTTCCCAGCCTCAGCTCTGTGGGTGCTGTGGCGGGAGAAATACCCCCCTCCTTCCTAGCTCCAACTCGGGGGCTGCTGTGGTGGGGGAGAGAGGGCACATCCATTGCATTAGAAAGGTAAGACTAGTGATATTAAAATATGAGTTGTGTGCTTTTATTTGTAAACCAAAAAACATTAATTATTAAGGGTTTTTTTTTATTTAGCACTTTTATCCAAAGTGCTTTACAGTAGTTAGCTAACGGTACAAACAACGTTTGGAAAAATCATTAAGTGGTCCGCTGAGCCCCTCAGCAATTTTCAGTTGGTCCACGGAAAAAAAAGTTTGAGAACCACTGCCCTAAATTATTCTGAGGGAAGAGCTTCTACTTCATTTGTGCCTTTTAAAAATGCTTTGAGATCCTTGTGTTATTGCCACTAATACTGCTGCTGTCATGGACAATTAAAGTAAGTTGAGCTTCTGCTCATGAGTCTTTGGTTCAAGTCCCTGACAGGGCCAAGCTATTGATTTTTTTTTTTCTACATTGAGAGATGCAGTTCTTTCCTATTTGGGTAGCACTGAGACTGTTTCATTTAAGGAAATACTTGGTGACAGAATGGTGTTGGGGAAAGGAAGCAAACCAGACTGGAAGTATCTAACTTCCAGTACCTTGCTGCTCTGCTCCCATTCACCTCTTCCAGCAAGAGTCATTTTCCATGGCTTGGATGCTGTGATGAATTATGCATGGCTTATTGATTGGTTATTCCGTGTGCAATGTTTTTAATGTCTGTAATGAGCATGTGTGTATAGCCCTCTGGTATTCAATACCCATGTGTACAGTCTGGGACCTGCATGCAGTGCTTGGTTCCATCTGGAAGCTGCAGCGCAATTACCAGAAGTTAAATGGAGGATGGATTAATAACTTACTGTAAAGAGAATTATGGCTTCCAGGACTTATGCTCCGGCATCCCCCAAACCAAACATAAAAGCTATAAATTCAAATTACTCAAGAAACTTTTTAAAAAAAAAAGAGGAGGGGAGAGGAGGGAGGGAGAGAGAGAGAAAGAGGCAGAGAAACCAGCAGCTCTGAAAGGAGGCTGTATTAATGGTCCTCTGCTGCGTGATTGGCTGGGATGGAGTACTTGTTTCTCAGAATCATGAGTACTCTAGAATTCTCCAAATGCTGAAGTTGCTCTCGTCACATATCATATAAATGGGACATGCCGCACAAAGGGAGCGGTAACATGCAGTGTTTTTGGACTAGGTACTTGTGCCTAAATTCTCAAAAGAGACTAGTGATTCTGGGTGCCTCCATTTCTGGGTGCCCAACTTGATACCTTAGTGGGAGTGGATTTTTCAGAAAGTGCTGCGCACCTACCCTCTGAAAATTGGGTCTTCCTAAGGCGTCCCATGTTGGGCACCCAAAATTGTTAGTTGCTTTTGAAAACGTAGACCTCTAGCTTTTAAAAAAAAATCTTTTAAATGTGTTCTCTTGATGTATTTGCTTTGTGATCATCTATCGCTGCTGGCAGCTTCTCGCCAACCTGTCTCCTGGCCTGATCTGGAGGATAAGAGTTCTTCCATTTCTGCTTCTGTGATCCTTTCAGTCTTTTGGCCTCTTTGCTGCAGTTGTTAAATGAGGGATTGCATTGATGGCCTGTCTGATTAGGAGATCCCATTAGAAACCAGACTGAAGCTCGAACAGCTGTCGGCTGGTCCTAACCTGTCATCACTCCTAGAGTCAGTCACCCTAAAGGTGAGTGAAAGCCTGACCACTGGTAACTTGTCATTACTTTAGGTTTTAGGCCTGGGTGCCAAATGAGGAGCTTCCTGGCCAACCTTTTATGGCTGAGACATTTGGTGGTAGTCACCCTCTTATCTTTTTTGAAGCCTTTGTCTGTTTGTGGGTAGCCCAGGTGAATGCTGATGGCCGTGCTGGAGGCTGTCATCTCTTGGTTGCTGAGGTTGAGTGGCTTTGGCGGACATTTTTGAGGTTCTACTAAAGGAATTTGCATGTGCGTTAGCTGTAGGAGTCTCTGATGCTGTAAAGTAGAAGCTCCTTGCCCGGCTGCTGTTGGAGACCATGTGTGGTGTCCAATTCTCAGACTTGGAGTGGAAGGGGGAAAGGGGGAGGCGTGTATGACTTCACCTCTCCCTCCCTCCACTCCCCATTGAGTTCTGCCAGTGGGGGTATGAAATCACCACTTCTAGGCCTGGAGAATGTGCATCTGTGCAGTTTTTCCAGCTCTCTATTAGATGGTTGGGCTCAGCTTGTGCACACACATGCCATAGGAATGGGAGGCCTGACTCCTAGACAGTACAGGTACCCTTCTGGGAAGCACTGCAAAATCTGAGTCATGAGGAAAGAACTGAACAAAACACAAGCATCTGAAAGAATAACCCGGTGAAATACAGGGACAAGGAGGAGGCGCAGGGATTGCAAGTTTATATTATTAATCCCTTCTCATGTATACAGTAGTAGCGATGCCCAAAGGGGCCTCCATTTCACACACATTGAGACCGACTCTACCCTGAGGAGTGTATAATGCAAGTTGCTCTTTCACCTAGTGAGAGGGCAAAGACACTAGGGCAGAACCTCTTCCACACCACTAACCCTAACCCTTTACATTGCTCTGGGCATGAAGAGGCCATATACCTGCCCTCACCAGGCAGCTAAGGATCCCTCCAGCATTGGGGAATCTCCCTGGTGGATGCAGAGTTGTTAGATTCAGCCCGGGAAGAGACTGTAGGAGGAAAAGTCATGTGAAGATGCGTAGTGTGCAGATCCATGCCGCAAGTGCAGCAAACGCAGCCTCCCGATGGCTTTTCTGGGGCTTGAAGACTGTGGGAACCTCTGGCTAGTGGATTTTATTTGTATGGGACCTAAGGGGTTGGGAAAATGTCTGTCAAAGTTGTGCAGACCTGGATGTTAATTTTTTGCCTTGATGTTTTGCTGGTGTATTTCCAGAGATTGCCATCTAGAGGCAACACAGGCCCTTGTGCTAGGCCACTTCTGCTGAAGGGCTCGAACACTTTCCTTACAGCTTGGCTGGCTATTTAGAACAGCTACTGCTTCCTTAGGTATATGGTTTCCTACGACTTCATAGGAAATTCCTTCTACAGCGGAGGCTGCTGCCAGAGTTTGTAGCCTTCTTCTCTAACCTCAGTTACCTCCTATTTGTCTAATGCTGAGCAGTGCTTAAAGCTTCCCGTCAGTTTTCACAAGCCTGCCTAAATGAGGTTGGAGAGAAAGGTTGATAATTGATAAATTGCGCTCTTTGGATACACCTCTGATCAGAGCCTTGCGTAAACGTCAGCCTCTGATTGTTTTAAATGATCATTGTGTTTGTACAGTGCCTAGTACAATGGGGACCTTGTTGCAAGTACTGAAATAATAATAATTTGGATGTGATATTGCTCATCACCCGCAAAATGGCCAAAACTATCTTGTCTACCTGTTTGCAGAGCTGCTGTGCTTTCACTGTGTATTTCTTCATAAGCAATCATGATGAACAGAGGGTGCCTGTGAAGGGTAGGAGAAAAGACTAAATATCTGTAGAATCTGAGGCCTTGGCTACACTTGCGAGTTACAGCGCTGTAAAGCCTCCCCCAGCGCTGTAACTCACTCCCCGTCCACACTGGCGGGGCACTTACAGCGCTGTATCTCCCTGGGTACACCGCTGCAGGTACTCCACATCTCCGAGAGGAATAAGAGGAATAACAGCTGCAGCGGAGTGGCTACAACTCAGGGGTGTGAGTGTAAACACTTGCAGCGCTGTACTAATCCACTTTGTCAAGTGGCCAATCCTCTCCATTGTTGTGACCGGCTGCAGGAATGCGGAAGTGCTGGTTTCAAAGCTTGTACCACAGAGAAAAAGCAAACAGTTTGCAGCTTGCTTTGAGTGAGTAAATGAATGAGCAGGGGGCCGGGCGTTCGGAACTGGCAAAATAGAGAGCTGACATGCTCCAAAAAGCACTCTCTCTCCCCCCACACTCCCTGTCACAATCCACCCCATCCCCCCCCTTTTGGAAAAGCCCGTTGCAGCCACATGAATGCTGGGATAGCTGTCCATAATGCACTGCTCCCAACACAGCTGCAAATGTTGCAAGTGTGGCCACACCACTGCGCTGTCAGCTGTCAGTGTGGACAGACTGCAGCGCTTTTCCCTACTCAGCTGTACGAAGACAGGTTTACCTCACAGCGCTGTACAGCTGCAAGTGTAGCCAAGGCCTTAGCCATTGCCAAATGTCATTCACTCCCCCAGAGTGTCTGCTTGACAGATGCTTGCGAGGCTGCTGGCCCTGGAGTGGGGAGTCTCTTGACCTGCAGGCATGCGTATGCAAAGTGTTTGTTCCCGAAGGCCATGCAGTTGTGTTTCAGCACACCCATCCTGGGCACACAAGTACCAAACACGATAAGCACAATGTCACAATGATAGACCTGTAAGATCAGCATCCTCTTCCCACTTCATTTTGGTACTGCTGGGACATCTTACAATGATTCACAATGGAACCAGTTGGCATGCTGGAAAATATTTTCCTCTCATAAGAAGTTCTCTGGATTCACAACACGGTGATATTTGGGTTGTCAGGCGGGAACTTCCCAAACTGAGATGTTTTTCTTTTTCTTTGTAAGTCTCCTTATTTGGCCCTAATTACAATTCAGCGTTATCTTGTTTTTCATGATGTGCCTCTAGGGAAAGGAGAAGTGAAGGATGAAATGGGTGACTATTCTGTCTGGACACGTCCAATTAGATGCAAAAATAGAAGTCTGCAACGTAACCCAAGGGAGAGGTGTTAAACTGAGATCCCTTCCACACATCCCTGGGAGCTGCCCACATGGGAGAGCCCAGGGCACTGTGGGGGAAGCAGGAAGAACATCAGTGCCTTAGCCAGTATTCTCCATAATAGGGGGCTCTGAAGATCGAGGAAAATGTGAACTATTACAGAGCAGAGAGTGACTGCTGCATTGGCCCATTCACCCCTGTCTTGGCCAGTATTCCTGGAGTATGCAAGAGAATCTGACTCCATTCTGCAGTCCCCCTCTTCTTCATTGAAGATGAAGCTATGGATTTCAGAATTCAGTTTGGCTTAGGTCCATCTTTTGTCTTCACCACCCCTTGCTCCCCCTTTCCCCTTTTTTTTGGGGGGGGGATGACTGTTACTCACACAAAGGGCTTCCTGTGACTCTACTGCAGCTTACTGAACCCGACACTGCAGCCTTTTGTTGAGCTTTTTATTGGTGTCAAAATTTGACTGCTCCAAGTGATGTGTCTGTGGCACAGGCATGTATTACGTCAGCTGCTGCACAGGGCACTGCTGGGGCTTCCATTGTGTTAGACCAGCCGAGGAGGAATGTAGCTTGCTCTCAGCTTGACTCCCCTGGCCTGAGTTAATTTGCTGATGGAAACATCTCCTTTACTCCCACCTATCCCGTCTTGCGGGATATGACCTCCTGTATACACCTACCGGACAGTCTTGTTTCTTTAATGAAACACTTCTCTTGCCCTGGACAATGGCTCCCAGACTGGCTCTGATATCTTGCCTTGGTTCTGTGTACCAGTGTGCATGCACATGTGTGATGGCACGTTCCCTACTCCATGGGAGTGGGAGGCTTCCCTTTCACAACTCTGAGGATCTCCTTGCCATCAACCTCCTCTCCTGCTTGCATGAAGATTCTCACTGTTGGGCAGCATGAGGCATTCCCTTACCCAGCAGGCTTGTTTCTGCACAGTCCCAGTTTGGGGAGTCAAGACCAGGACAGTTATTTGATCTGGGTCTCCTGCAAGACCACATAAAGCATTCCTGGGCATTTCTGGCCCGGTATACATGAGAGACTGGGACCAGTAATGGTCTGTCTTGTGGCCATGAATCACATTACCAGGCACTGCTGACCAGTGATGTGAACAAGAGACCCTGTTTGGTTACTGAGCTTGGGTCTCCTGAAAGGCAGTGCTTAGCGCACTTCCTAGGCAGGTGCCTGTGTATGTCACGAAGATACTCCTCCAATCTCCTATAAAAATGTCTTGTCTTAGCATTATGAAGGATTGGTCCATGTGACTGTTAGCTTTGAGGCAGGGCCTTGCAGGGTGATCAGACCCTAAGTTTTGGGGTATGATTACACTGCAGCAACAGAGTGTGATTACACTCATGTGGACATACCTGAGCTAGACTTTAATCTAGCTAGCTCAGGTATCGGAGCAGTGACACTGTACAAGCCAGCCTGGGACCCTGGATAATTACTCAGGCTGCTAGTCCGTGCTGAAGCACGGGCCGCTGCAACTTCACTGCTCCGGTGTCTGAGCTAGCTGGGTTAAAGCTATCTCACCTGTGTCAACATAAGCTGCAATTGTACTTCCTGACTGCAGTGGAGACATGCCCTTGGTGACAGGGCTTGGGAGCGGAGCCCAGAGCTGGAGCGCGGATCAGCTCTGGAGCAGTGGAGCTGCAGGTTTTTGCCTAGAGCTGGAGTTGAGCCGGAGCACAGCTCCAAAGCCCTGTTTGGCGAGTTTCACCTCACACTGTGAGGTTTTGGCCTTGGCTACACTTGCAGATGTACAGCGCTGTGAGTTAAACCTGACTTCGTGCAGCTGAGTAGGGAAAGCGCTGCATTCTGTCCACACTGACAGCTGCCCAGCGCACTGTCGTGGCCACATTTGCGGCAATTGCAGTGCTGTTGGGAACGGTGCATTATGGGCAGCTATCCCACAGAGCACCTTTTCCCATTCTGGCGCCGTGGGTTGTGGGAAGGGGGCGTGGGTGCGGGGGATTCTGGGTCCTGTCCCAATGCCCCATGATGCATCGCTTCGCATCCCAGAAATCCCTTTGTTTCCGTCGACCTTTGGCGCCA
>NC_048305.1:20434467-20472113 GCF_013100865.1 Trachemys scripta elegans | reverse complement strand
GGGGGTTGAGGTGCGGGAGGGGCCTCAGGGCTGCGGGTTGGAGTGCAGGGAGGTGTGGTGGGGGCTCAGAGCAGGGGGGTGGGGTGCGGGATGCAGGAGGGGTTCGGGGTGTGGGTTCTGGCCCGGAGGGGTTCGGGGTGTGCGTTCTGGCCCGGCGCCGCTTACCTGGAGGTTCCGGGGTGGCAGTGGCGCGCAGCGGGGCTAAGACAGGCTCCCTGCTTTCCCTGGCCCCACGCCGCGCCGCTCCTGGAAGCGGCTGGCCCCACGTCCCTGTGGCCTCTGGGGAGGGGGAAGCAGAGGGCTCTATGTGCTGCCCTCCCCTGTGGGTATCTCCCCCGAAGCTCCCATTGACCGCGGTTCCCCGTTCCCAGCCAATGGGAGCTGCGGGGGGCAGTGCCTGCAGGCGAGGGCAGCGCATGGAGCCCTCTGCCCCCCCCCAGGGGCTGCAGGGACGTGGTGCCAGCCGCTTCCTGGAGCGGCATGGGGCCCACAGCACCATGGGGGTAGCAATCCCGTGGGCCAGATCCAAAGCCCTGATGGGCCGGATCCGGCCCGCGGGCCACAGTTTGTCCACACCTGACCTAATGGGTACATGTGGTCGTTTTGTGACACATTGCTGCTGCTTCTGAAAATGTAGCCCTAAAATTGCCAGGGAGTGGGGCCCCTGAGAGTCTTTCACACACCCACAGCCAATCGATTTGACCACATAAACTTTTTTCCAAGGAGCTAATGAAAATGGATGATACTTTAAACACTTCCAGAGAACTCAGAAAGTATATTTAGTGCAAACCATTATGATGTCTTATGGAAATGCAGACGTTTAAGGTATGTCTACACTGCAGTCAGAGGTGTGACTGCAGCATGGGCTGATGTTCCTGCGCTAGCTTTAATCTAGATAGCATGGCTAAAAATACCAGGGAAGATGCAGTGGCACAGGCTTCAGCGTGAGCTGTTCCAGCCCACTGGGGACCCTGGGTATGTATAACCCTTTCCGTGGTCCATGCTGCCGTGTCTTCACTGCTATTTTAAGTCCTGCTAGCTAGATTAAAGCTAGCATGGGCATCCCAGCAATCACGCCTCCTATTGCAGTGTAGACATGGGGTTCCTTTCTTCCGAGCAGCGTGAAGACTCTGTTTTATTCCTCTTCATGAGCCAGGGCATATTTGTAGGTAAGAAACTGTGTCTGGGTTGTCCAGGGAGGCATTTCTGGTTCTGGCTTCTTCCGTGATTGTAGAATTAGCAAAACCAGAGCAAGTCTGACTTTAATATAGAGGAAAAGGCACTGCTGTGCAACTTTTTCCTGCCAGTGGGGGAAGCCAAATTGGCAGAGGGCATGACTTGGAAAAATAGGGAATACAGTTTGACTGCTTTCAGTTTGTGAAGAATCCCTACTTGTTCCCATCAAAACGCTGCTATTTTTGGAAGACCGGGATTGGGCTCCAGAGTGGCTGCCCCCGAGCGTGTTGCGTTTCACAGCCTCGCTCGTTGATTTCATTGTGGCTCATTCAAACTGAAAAAGTTCCCCTCTATTAAATGACTCTCCATTGGGATTTCGACTGTGGAACAGGGTTGGAGCTGTCAGGAGGTAGAGCCTGGGCCTTGAGCCATGCTGACATCCCTCCATGGGCGGTGTGCGCACTTATTTCAACTTTATAAAATAGCAGTAACCGGTGTCCAGTCCACTGCTCTGGGCCCCCATTCCATAGACTAAAATAATCCATCTCCAGGTACAGCCAAACAGCCTGCCTGATGTTGCCCACCAAGAAAATTCATCCTAGTCCAAGGACCCCCAGTTATCCCTGTAAACCCTTCAGTCCTCAAAGCTGTGGAAGACAGATGGGTCTTGCAATGTGCCCAGAAGGTTTCAAAAGTCAAGAGCAAGTGGGGGAAGCAAATTCCAGAGCTGAAGGTCTGAGATGCAGTTTACCAATTCAGATTCTGAACCCCTTCGGAGTCCAGTAGCAAGTGATATCAAGATGTCAATATGAGGTCCATCTCTATTGCAAATTGGCTTAGTTGTGGTGGTGGTGTTTGGACAAAGGCCTACATAGTCCCAGAGGCTCATGAGGATGATGTTTGGGTTTGGGAGAAGATATTATAATGCAAGTTGAGCTACATATTATGGTCATGAGTGAAATAGTCTCTGCCTCGAACTGTACATCTTACTCCTGTATTCATGTCCTCCCCAGCCTTCTCTACAGGTTTCAGTCACTCTCAGCCCATACTCCTCCCAGAGGCTTACCTTGACACTTTCAGCTGTTGCATGCCCATCATAGAAGTAGAGTGATAGGGATGGTGGATAATGAATATTGTTGGATTTCACCTTTCCTGCTTTCACATGCTGGCACAGAACAAATGGGTAGCTGTGGTGTGAACATCTTACAGTGGGATATTCTCCTGGTTGTCTCCTGCACGATGTTCATTAGGTACATCAAACTCACATCTGTCTAATCACACAGGGCTGCTTAATCCTCTCACTTGAGGGTAGCTGCTGTTAAGCAGTGTGAGGTCTGTAGCTTCTGCAGTGCTTCCTTTGCCATCTTTGGCATGTGTAGCAAGGAGACAGTAGCTGTCTATTGAGTTGGCTTATAGAGTTAGTCACCTGGTCTTATGTACCTGGTGAGGTGGCTTATTGGCAAGGTCTGCCTCCTGAGAGAGGTGTTGGTTTGGCTTAGAAAAATCTATTAGTAGCTGGTAGAATTGTCAGGTACAAGAATTGTGGTGTATTTCTTCTGGTTCAGGTCTCCTCTTTCCCAGCTTGAGATGGCAACATGTTGTTTTACTTATTGTAAACCTCGAGATTTTGTGCTGTTTCCATCAAGACGCATAATCAGAGTGGGTTGAGTGCGAGACAGAGCAGGGTCTGTTTCTCTGAATCTCATGCATCCAATATATTATGAAACTTAGGCTTGCTGGGTTTTTGACTTGGTTCAGGCCTGAGAAACGGGTGACATCTAAAGCTTACTTTTCTTCCCTCCCTCATTTGAGGAGTATTTTAGCATCTGAATTTCATTACCAGTGGTGATTTGGCTCCAATGGTCTGATTGAAATATGCTGCTTTCTGGGAAGCCGCCTATGGTAATGTTAGATGTGTGGCTTCTGAAGGCCTGAAAAATATCTTCTGCTATCCTGTATGTCCTGCTGCCTGTAGCATTCTTAGCAAACCTGTAATTGTCTCGAACTCAGGGTCACCCACAGGAACTGAGGAGATTCCCATCCTTCAGTGTCTGTCAGAATATTTTCCTGGAGGGGGAAGTGGTCCCATTATTAATGCTTATTTTACAGCATCCAACCCATAGGAATTTTGTTCTTCTTCTGCTTTTGCTTTTGTTTAGTTACCGTAGCTTTATTTTCCTTGTGGGATTTGACTCATTCTTTGAAGTCGCTAGAGGAGACTTCAAGCCTTCAGACTTAAAGTAGGTCTCAGCTCTTCCCAGAGAATATCCTTGCAAGGATGTAATTCCCGCCCTCTCTTCTCCCCACCCCCCACCCCACTCTAAAACAGATGGAACAGTAATAAAGTTGAGTTCTTGTGAGAAACAGATGGGAAGGACAAGGATAGACTGTGAGCTCTCTGGAGGAGGGATTCTCTCAGGGTATGTATCTGGATAGCACTTGCCTGTAGCATGTCTTGAGTGCTTCTGTGATACCACTAACAGAATAAGAATATAGCCTCCAAGGCCACTGAGTCTGACAACATTCAGGCACTATGCCAAAAATTCCATTTCCTGACATGCAGAAGAACTGGGAGGTGGACTCCTAGCTGCTTGTGTGCTGGCCTCGAGTCAGTGGCAAGTCCTTCTTGTGATCGTTGTTTTGGGGGATGCTGCCCTCATGACCCCATGACACACCTCTGGCTAGTCCCAGCTCACAGGACACCGTTAATGCTAATATGGACTCTTAGGGCAGGAGGAATGAAGTAGCATTGACTAATGCATATGAAATGTTATGTGGGGATTGTGCAAAGCTTTGGAAATCTATCAGCCTCTGGCTCGGAGACAAAGTCCCCAGTGAACAGTTGCTGGTTGCTGAGTATCAATTCTGTGCTGTGCAATATACACACAAAGGCCCAGTCCCTGCCTGGAGAAGTTCACACGCTAAGGGTTACACATTTGCTGGCTGAGGGATGATGAGATGGGGACCCCAGGAAAGAATTAACTAAGAAAACAAATGAGCTCAGTTGGGCCAGTTGTGTAAAGGATGTGCCAGATCTTTCAGGAAATGGCTTTTATAAGGCAAGTGGAGCCTTCCAAGCTCTGCACAACCCAAGTGGCCCAGAGCCTATTCCAGCCGGTCTGCTTTTCTGGAAGCGAGAGTCTCTGCAAGGAGGGGTTGAGTGAGGCTCAGCTACTTCTGGTTGTGAAATTGCTTTTTAGGAAGCTTAAGCAAGAGACGGCAGCAAACTCCAAAGGAAGGAAAGGATTTAATAGGATAAATTTTTAGAAACCAGAATGTTGTCTACTTTCTACCCCCACCCCATCCCTCTCTGATCCAGCATCAGAACAATACTTGCACTTTGGGAACTTTTTATCTGCAGATACTAACAGCTCTCCACAAGGGACCTGGAAGTTAGATAGATAAATATGATCATTCCCCATTTCCAGACAAGGTTAAGTGACTTCTCCAGACCCCACAGGGTACTCTGGAGCTGGCAATAGAACAGAGTTTCTGGGTCCTAATCCTGGGATCAGTCCACTGGTCACAGCTGTCTCAGGCATCTCAGATCCAGCCTAGTAACTAAGAGGAAACTATCACATAAGTGTTTTGCTGGCTTAGTGCAGATGGTGAGCTCTTCAGTGAAGAGGAGATCCTGGGTGGAACTGTTGGTGAAGTCTTGAGTAGATCTCCTCTCCATGCAGTTCCACTTCTGAGCTTCAACACCAGTTGCTGAGTTTGGTGGGTTGCCAGGAATCCCGCTGACTTCATTAGGTAGAAGACTGCCATTCCCTCCTATCCCCTGTTTGCTCTCACTCTCCATCTCTGCAGCAGTCTCCTGCTGGGCTCCTTCCTCGCAGTCTAGATACGTGAAAGGAAGTCCTAGCATCACTGTTCCATGGATCTGCCAGTGGTGGAGGCAGTACACCCAAGTGAATCCCTCTTCACCAACCAGGAAGGAGAGATACTGAGGTTGTGGGAAGTGTTATATTCCCCCATGTGCCTGCCCATTCCAGGAGTGGAACTAGGAACTGGCTTCTCCTTTTGGGGACCGACTGTGCGCGGTTTTTAAGTGAATTGGAGCCCGTGCCAGAGGAAATCTGGATGTGATTTGAAAGGTGTGGAGAAGCGAATTCTTTCCGAGTCGGAGGGAGTCCTTCAGGGTAAAACGAGAGTCAGACGTTTTTCCGCTCTCAAAATGTCTGGCTTCTTTAATGGCTCTGATCAACTTGTGATACATTTATGGCTCTCTGCCCCTCCCGCTCGCACAGCATCGAAACAGACTTCAGCTCAATGGGAGCAACAAAAGGCCTCTGCAACTTTTCTTTCCCTCCACTCCCTCTTCCCCAGTATGGCTCTGACCTTGGGTTGAGAATTCCAGTGGGATGGAATAGAATACACAGTTCCCTTCGCTCACCTGCCTTTTTTAGCGGCTAATTTCTCTCCCGTGGGCTGTCCTCCTGCCCGCAGGGTGTCTCCTGCACAGCTGGGGATAATTGCCTGTCAGCCCTTCTCCCACCCTCTCCCCTGATATTTCCCAATCCCTGAGCTGGCTAGGTGAGACCTGAAGAGGTAGCATGCTTGCCATAGAGGGGCTACATTGGGTCACTCTACAGCCCCCCACTCTAGACCTGCTACAGCACGACCTGCGCTATAAATCAGCCAATCAAATAAAAGTGAGGGGGCTTTGATGGCCTATCTAGGGCATTTCCTTCAGTGGTTTGCCACAGCAAGGCCCCTGGCCATTGGGTTGTAAAGCAGGGAGAAGGGCTCCAATAGAGTTTTTAAAGGCAAAGCGTGTCTCTGGTCTCCCTGGGTCCTCAACTGCTAGGGATGGAGCTTCTCTGGCTCTATTTCTGCTGGTCACTGGTGGCTCACTGACGGTGCCTAGGCTGCCAGCTCCCTTTGTGGTAGCAACTGTTAAAGCTGTAGTATAGACAGGGCTCAAGCTCTACAGTGGTGGTGAAAGATGTGCCCCATTTTTGTGTCTGCTTCTTGCCTAGTCAGAGCTGTGCGTGCTGGGAGTGCCCCATTGCCGAGCAGTCACTTGGAAGTGCAGGAAGGTTGCTTTCTCCCTGCCTGGATATGCCTTCTTTTGTTATCGTGCAATCTCTTTGTCCTGTCGGCTTGTGCATGTGTGTCTGTGCTTGGGCATTAGGCCAGGCAGCTAATGTGAAATAATGACTCAGCAACTCGACCAGTTAGCAGCATTTGAAAACTGCTGCATAATTACTACCAGAAGAGCCGCTTGTCTGCTGCCCCGCCTTCAGCACTGAGGAAGTGGCTATGGGTTTTCCCAGAATGTTGTAGCTGGGGAGGCAGGGAAGAGGGGATGAGTGCAGTGTTCTGAGCATGTCCTCTAAAGGCAGATTTTGATCCTTCTGTGTAAGTCTCATATAGCTCTGCCAATGTATCTTGATCATGACCTGCGGTGACCCCAGCTAACCCATTTAGACCTGCACACAGCTCTATCTGTGTCATCTCTCCTGCCTCTTTCTTTCCCATCCTCAATGCCCTTTCTCAGGATTTTGCCAATGCTCCTGACTCCTGCTTGCCAGCACCACCTGTGGACGTAAAGCAGGCCCATGATTAATGATCTGAGAGAGAGGATGGTCAGCATGAAGGTGAGGGAGGAGCCTCTGATCTGCTCTCCAGTGCCACCTGTTTGCTGAAGAGTCCACATGTATATGTGTATTCATGGGGATTTGCAGGGATTTGGTGGCAAGCGGATAAACCAAAGCCCCCATGATGGTGATTCATCAACCCTGATTCTCAGTGCAGCCCTGGGCCCAGAATTCCTGTTTGGTATCTGAGGGCCCTTGCCGTAGCGTGTGCATGACCACTGGGGATTGAGGTGGATGGTAGAGGTGTGAGGTTTGGGACGCCTAGTTCTGGATGAGATGGGGGGAAGGGAGCCATTCAGCTGAGCAAAGCAGTTGGGGTGCAGGAGAGCTCTCTTGGAGTGGAAGGAGCGTCTCCTGTTGAAAGGACTTTGTGAGCCGTGTCCAATTGAAGGTGTTTCCAGTGGCTGAGAAGGAGGTCTCAAGATTGCAGCTGGCTTTGAGGTAGGATTGAGAGTGGTGCTCTCCTGTGATTTTACAGGCTTCCTGCATCCCTGTGGGGCAAACAGCCATAAAGTCTCCCTCCTTTTATTTTCAGTAGCTTATTGCAGTTAAGGAAAGGAAATGGAAGGAAGCTTCAGAGCTATTTAGATTGTATCAAATAGCCCTGGGGGTAAGTCGGAGAGGGAGCAGGGGAGAACATAAAATAGCTGTGTGACCAGAGCTGTGATTCCAGTCCAATGCGGAGATCCAAAGAAGAGCTCTGTGTAAACTAAAAAGCTTGTCTCTCACACCAACAGAAGTTGGTCCAATAAAAGATATTTCCTCACCCACCTCGCGTCTCTAAGATCGACCAGTGTCTGCCCTGACTCGGCTGAGCTGAAGAGACAGGCTACTTCATGCTGGCTTAGGGCAGCAGCTCTAAAAAACTTACCTCCATGAGGGGCGTAGCTGCCACCGCTGCTGGTGCACTGTCTGTACTGGCACGTGACAGCACTGAAACTTGCACCGCTCAGGGTGTGTGTTTTTTCACACCACATGAGCAAGAAATTTGCAGCGCTGTAAAGTGCCAGTGTAGACAAGCCCTTAGAAGCTCTACGGGTGTGGCCAAATGATGGACTTTGTGGTGGGATTTGTGCATAGCAGAGCCTCCCCGTCCTCAGGCCCCCATTTAAGAACTTGCTATTTGCCCAACCATTCTGACCGACCATCCTTAGCTCTGTGGTGTGTCAGTGCATGGTACCCACTAGGAGGGAAATGCAAACCCAAGAAGCTGCTTTACCTCCGGGTGGGTGGGTGTGTTCACTCTAACTCTTTAAAAAAAAAATTGACTCAGTACAGAAAATCATCAGAAGTCTGTTCTGCTCTGCTCCTTTTCTTTTTGAATCCATCTTTTCCTCAGGTAGCTAAAAGCCTCATTTGTTTTGACAGAAACCCTTTAATCTCTGAGTAGTCCGGATAACTTGGCAGCAGTAGGAGATGGAATGGCAGCTCTTGGCAGCTGGGTGCTGTGTAATGCATAAAAGTTACAGTACTTAGCCTTGATTTGAAAAGGCTGGGTGGAGGTGGGGGGGAGGGGAGAAAACAGCAGGATGATGTGCATAGACTGCCCTTCAAACACCTTCTGAGTCCATCCTAAATGGTGTGCAGATGCTGATTTCCCCATTTCTCTGTCTGCTCTTTTCCTATCATGGTGGTGGGTGTGGGGAGAGGTGTGCTGTGAATTGCTATTGCAACCCCCCCATGGTTATTTATACTTCCTGCTTGGCGATGTCTGGAACAGTCTGTATAGGAGCTAAGTATTTATTATATTGTTTTGGGGTTGATGTTTGGAAAAAAATGGGTTTGTTTAGTCTGGAGAAGAGAAGACTGAGGGGGGACATAAGTCTTCAAGTGCATAAAAGGTCATTATAAGAGGAAGGTGATAAATTGTTCTCCTTAACCACTGAGGATAGAACAAGAAGTAATGGGCTTAAATTGCAGCAAAGGAGATTTAGGTTAGACATTAGGAAGAACTTCCTAACTGTAAGGGCAGTTAAACACTGGAACAAATTGCTTGGGAGGTTATGGAATTTCTGCGGATGGAGATTAGACATGTTTGACAAACATCTGTCAGGGATGGTCTATATAATTCTTTGTTTTGCCTCAGTGCAGGGGACAGGACCTATTAAAGTCCCTTCCAGTCCTACATTTCTCTGATTCTAGAGCAGTGATTCCCAAACTTTAACAACCCGCGAACCCCTTTCATTAAAATGTCAAGTCTCGCGAACCCCCTCCTAAAAATGAATATTTCCAGGGTTTTTCTCCCTTACCTGAGCATAAATTATAAAAGCAGTGATCTTGGAAATATAAAATTTGTTTTTATGATATGCTTATTACACACTATTTATTTTCATAGATTCATAGATTCTAGGACTGGAAGGGACTTCGAGAGGTCATCGAGTGCAGTCCCCTGCCCTCATGGCAGGACCAAATACAGTCTAGACCATCCCTGATAGACATTTATCTAACCTACTCTTAAATATCTCCAGACATAGAGATTCCACAACCTCCCTAGGCAATTTATTCCAATGTTTAACCACCCTGACAGTTAGGAACTTTTTCCTGATGTCCAACGTAGACCTCCCTTGCTGCAGTTTAAGCCCATTGCTTCTTGTTCTATCCTTAGAGGCTAAGGTGAACAAGTTTTCTCCCTCCTCCTTATGACACCCTTTTAGATACCTGAAAACTGCTATCATGTCCCCTCTCAGTCTTCTCTTTTCCAAACTAAACAAACCCAATTCTTTTAGCCTTCCTTATTTATCATTACAGTAATTTTATGACATTATGAAAACAGCAATACTCTTCCAAGATCTCACTTTTGTAGCTTGTAAGACAAGGCTCCCATGTTTCATCAAGGAGTATCAGATGTGAAACAGCATGAAGGTATTTAAGAAGCCAACTCAGAGTTCCTCCTACACAAGCATTCAGGTCTTGAACAATCCAGGCAAAGAACACACATTACAACAAAGCTTAAATTTGTTCTCCATAATAATTTTAAAAACAATCCTAGCTGCCTATTTAATTTTAAAAACAGCAGAATATATCCACCTCCCTTTCCATTTCTTATAAGGGTGTTGAAGTTTAAATCTCCTCAGTGTGATAGATATGCTTGCTTTGATCTGCTTAGCTCTTGGAAGTCCCCAGGGCTCCGGGCTGCTAGCCCCATGCTGCCCAGGATCGCTAGGCACAGCTCTGTCCACC
This sequence comes from Trachemys scripta elegans, assembly GCF_013100865.1. Lineage (NCBI taxonomy): Eukaryota > Metazoa > Chordata > Testudines > Emydidae > Trachemys > Trachemys scripta. The sequence goes on along the minus strand of NC_048305.1, from coordinate 20,462,154 downwards.
ATTAGGAAATTTTTGCCCAGGAGCTCCCTGTAACAATTCAGGAACCCCCAGGGTTCACAAACTCCAGTTTGGGAACCGCTGTTCTAGAGGCATCTCTACACAGAGACGTTGAGATTAAATGGTAATTAAAGAAAGTCTTGTCCAAAAGTGCTTATAAACAAGAGAGCTAGTTTTTTTCCCGTAACCAAATTCAATTTTGTTGAGATGGGGAGATTAGGAGGAGTTGTCCTTGCTCTTGTCTGGCCTGATAGTGTTTCGCATTGGAGATGGTGCTCCTTCCTTTCTCTCCAATGTTCATGCTGCTTCTTCGAGTGATTGCTCATGTGTATTCCACAACAGGTATGTGTGCTCGCAACGTGCACCGGTGCTGGAAATTTTTCCCCTAGCAGTACCCGTAGGGGAGCGCCCCTAGTGACCCCTGGAGTGGCGCCTCTATTGCACGGTATAAGGGGTGCTGTGCGCTCCCCCCACCCTCAGTTCCTTCTTGCCGCCAGTGAAGGTGCATCGGAACTGATCTGCTCCAGCTTGTTTGCAGCTTTCCTCTAGAACTCTTGTTCGTTCGTAGTAGTAGTACCTGTAGTTGAAGTAGTTTAGATTAGTGTTCGTTCAGTTTAGTGCGCCCGGATCGGGGCATGCCCCATGCCCCGGGCTTTAAGTCATGCGACACTTGCAGGCGGACGATGCCAGTGAGTGACCCGCACGCGGACTGTTTACGCTGTCTGGGGGAAACCCATCTCAGCGATCGCTGCAAGATTTGCAGATCTTTCAAGCCTTGGACCAAGAAAGAAAGGGACATTCAGCTCTGAGCCGTTCTGATGGAGTCGGCGTTGACCCCGACTCCGGTGAGCCGTTCTGAGTCAGCACCGGGTACTGCGGTGTCGGTGCGTGGCAATCCTTGGGTGCCTTCCACCAGTTGGTACTGCTCCCTGTCCACGGGATACGCCAAGAAGGCTAAGAGGAGGTCTTCTCTGCTGAGGCGCCAGAGCAAGACCGGGGGAGAGACTAGACCCACGTTGTGCAGTTCTCAGTCCCCGTCAGCCTCCAGGCCTCCGACTCAGGTTGAGCGGAATAGTCCGGCCCAGTCGGCGCAGGCTTCCCCAGATGTCCAGGTGCCCTCCATGCTGGAGGTCCTGCAAGCGGCCCAGGACGTTATGTTCCTGCTGATACCAGGGGCACTGCCACAGTTGACTCCCCAGTCCAGAGGCAAGCTACCGCTTGAATTGCCGCAGTTGCCTCCTGGTCGGTACCGTTCATGGTCGAGGGAATGTTCACGACGCCGTTCGCCGCTCAGCGACCGTCCCGTGCGTAGTCCACGCCGGTCACTGTCGACCTCCACCAGGTTGTCTGGCTGGGTTCCGACTGACAGCAGCATGGCCCTTACACTCCACAAAGGGGTGGCAAAAATTTCAAATGCCTTGTGTCAATCCCTGGCTTCCTTAGGGAGGGATAAGTCAGTGGTTTGAGCATTGGCCTGCTAAACCCAGGGTTGTGAGTTCAATCCTTGAGGGGGCCACTTAGGGATCTGGGGCAAAATCAGTACTTGGTGCTGCTAGTGAAGGCAGGGGACTGGACTCGATGACCTTTTGGGGTCCCTTCCAGTTCTATGAGATAGGTATATCTCCATATATATATATATATATATATATATTTTTATGCGCCTCCCATCTCTAAGAGGGTGAAACGGGAGTACTTTGTGCCCGCCAAGGGGCATGAATACCTGTACACCCATCCTGCCCCAACTCCCTGTTGGTCAAGTCAGTCAACCACAGGGAGAAGCAGGGCCAACCAGCCCCTACTCTGAAAAATAAAGACTCAAGGAAGCTGGACTTATTTGGGAGAAAGGTTTATTCGTCCTTGAGTTTCTAGTTAAGGGTGGTTTTAGAGTAGCAGCCGTGTTAGTCTGTATCCGCAAAAAGAAGAACAGGAGTACTTGTGGCACCTTAGAGACTAACAAATTTATTAGAGCATAAGCTTTCGTGGACTACAGCCCACTTCTTCGGATTCTATATGCATCCAGTGCCACAAGTACTCCTGTTCTTCTTTTTGCAGTTAAGGGTGGCGAACCATCAGGCTCTCTTGGGTCGGTATGAGTTCAACTTGTGGGACTCTCTACTCAAATTCGAGGACTCCCTCCAGGAGCGTGAGAGGAAGGAGTTCAAAGCTGTGGTGGAGGCGGCTACAACGGCTGCCAGGGCAATCCTGCAGGCAGCGTCGGATGCTGCGGCTACAGGTGGAAGGTCCATGGCCTCCGCGGTGTCCATGAGGAGGGCGTCGTGGCTCCTGCTGTCTGGGCTGTCCAGTGAGGCACAGAACTCCCTGTAGGACCTCCTGTTTGCAAGGCCCTGTTTGCGGAACAGACGGATGTGAAATTGCACAGCCTGAAAGACTCCCTCACTACACTTAAGACACTTGGCCTTTATGTCCCAGCTCTGGCTAGGCCCAAGTTTAAGCCTCAGCAGGCTCCCACCCAGGCCACCCACTCTAAATATGAGTCCCCTTATAAAAAGACGTGGGACTATAAGAAACGCGTGCAGAGGCAGTCCCGATCTGCCCCCCAGCCTGGGTTCTCCAAGGGTAAACAGGCGGGGAAACGTCAGTTTTGACAGGATGCCCGGGGGCAACCTACAAGTTCACACCAGGGATCCACCCACAATAAAGCTTCCCTTCTCCAACCAATTGTGTCCTTTTCTCCCAGAGTGGTCGTGGCTGACTTCAGACCATTGGGTCCTCAGCACCGTCTCCCGGGGCTACGCCCTCCAGTTTACCTCTACCCCGCCCAACCACCCTCCGCCCCCGTCCCTCCTGGGGGACCCCTCTCACGAGGCCCTGCTAGAGCAGAAGCTGGGGCGGTTCCTTGGCCTAGGAGTGGTGGAAGTGGTGCCAGTGGAGTGCAAACACTACTTTCTTATCCCGAAGGCCAAACGGGGGCTCAGGCCCAACCTGGACCTGCGAGGCCTGAACCAGTATATGGTAAAGCTCAAGTTTCGCATGGTCTCTCTAGCCTCCATCATCCCCTCCCTGGATCCCGGGGACTGCTACGCTGCCCTCAATCTGCAGGACGCGTACTTCCACATTTAGCCCGTGTCCCCATTCAGGACATTTGCAGGGCTGCCACATGGTCTTCAGTTCACACATTCACCTCGTATTATGCGATCGTCACCCAGACCAGGGAAGACGCCGGGTTCAGCAGGGCTGTGCTCCATCCTGAGAGTTTGTGAACTCCTACCCACCTCCAACAGATATAGCTTGGAATCACCTATTATGGAATACATATGAGCAATCACTCGAAGCAGAAAAGACTGTAACCTTTTCCGTAACGGGTGTTCTTCGAGATGTGTTGCTCATGTCTAATCTACATCCCGCCCTCCTGCCCCTCTGTCAGAGTTGTCTGGCAAGAAGGAACCGAGGGTGGGGGGAGCATGCAGCGCCCCTTATACCGCACCATAAAGGCGTCACTCCAGCGGTAGCTAGGGGCGCTTCCCTATGGGTACTGCTAGAGGGAAAACTTCTGGCACCAGTGCACGTGGCGAGCTCACACACCTATTGTGGATTAGACATGAGCAACACATCTCGAAGAACACCAGTTACGGAAAAGGTAACTGTCTTTTCTCCAACATCATGCTGCCAACTTTGAAATTGTTTTTACTGGGGAGACATCATCCCTTTCCTTTTCCCCTCCTTCACTGGTGTCCTATAGTGCAGAGTTGTTACTTCCTGTTACTCTACCCACTATTATCTTACTGATTGGAGCTAGTATATATCCTCCAATGACTGACCCAGTAATCATGCGCTTTTCTGCAATGTACCTATGTCTACGTCTACCCTTTTGATTCTGCTTATTGCTTTTCTGGCCCTATTCCAACAAGCCAGTGTATTCATTAAAGCTAATTTCCCTTTTGCCTTGGCCCATCTCCCTGTTTCTCTCCAGCTGCATTTCTTTTAGCTTCTGTAAACCCTGTGCCCTAATCTCCCACTCCTGTGCCTACTGCAGCCCTGCTGCTGTCCTGGGCATGAAGGAATTTGGTGCAAGCGGGAGAAGAAATAAACCACCCAGCAGATCTGTAGGATAGGGAAGTGAGCCAAGTACCGTATTAAAGGCTCTTAAAAACCCTGAGGCAGCCAAATGACTTCAAGGTAGAGATGGGATGGAATCTGATGTGAAGTACTGTGATCGCTTTATTCATACTGTGGATTTATCTGGTATCTGAGGATCTCAAACCACTTAATTAAGTCTCACAGGGCAGCATTCTTCTCCCCATTTTACGGATGTGGATAAGTGATGAGTGTCCAAGGGCCCAGTACAAAATCCTGAACCCAGGTCTTCAAGCTCCCATCTCACTGATTCAGCCATAAACCCACTGTTTCTCTCCAAGCCAGTGGTGTAGTGGGGCCAGATTATGATGGAACAGCACTTTTGCCACATGGAGGCAGGGCCGCCGAGAGCGGGTTCGGGCCCTAGTGAAAAATTTTTTTCGGGCCCACTGGCAAGGGCGGACCAGCTAAACAGCCAGGGATACCGGGACCCCTTCCGAAACGCCAGGCCCCGGTACTTTGTACCGGCTTCTCCCCCCCCCCTCGTCGGCCCTGCATGGAGGATGCCATTTTAGAACAAAACGGTGTCCTCTGCACACTGTGACCTCCGCACAGTGTGACCTCCAGTAGATGCCCATTCAGGACTACCTCACTTCTCCAGCCCAGACAGTAGCTCGCCAACATTTTGTATGTGTGTCTGTCTCTCTCTCTCTCAGCAAGTCAGGGTTTTATAGCTGTTCTTGGCAGCATGGAGAGATTCTGCTTTTTGCTAATTAGGCATTTTGATGTAAATCAGCTTTTTTATTAAAAAATAAATTTTCTGTTTGGGAAACATCAGAACTGGGAGAAATGCAAATGTGAGAAGGGAAGGGAATTTGTTGAAGGTTTGTGTATTCAGTCACTGAAATAATTTTTAGATCTCCATTTATTTGTTTGTTTAACATTTAAATGCTCCTCTCAGAGGTTGGTTTGTTTTAGACATTTATAATGTGCCCATCAGCAATTACCTCTTGGCACACTGACAAGTTACAAATGAAATTCCGATTTCCAATGACGGTGAACAAAACCTTCTTGACCCATTAATCTTTGTGAAATCATCATTAGAATAAGAATCCAGGCAGAAAATCTACTTACCCATTTTTTTACCTTGATGGCTGATGTGAATGAAAAACTATTGATAATTTACTTGCCTGCTGGGGGAAAAAATAGTAGTCACCCACGGCAAGGAAATTAACTAGAGGCTGGTAATTCCTGCCCCATCCCTCCCTGGTATCTTAGCAATAAATACTTTCCAAGCTACTGATCTGCAAGGACTAAAGACCAGATTGGAGAAGGAAGCATTTTAGCAATGTCCTGGCCCTTGTGAGGGAATAGTGCGGATTGAAGCCATCCTGGTGCAGCTAAGAGCTATGCAAGCCTCTATACCACGGTTTGGTTTGGTTTTCTAGTCTTGTTTGGGAATAATAGCTGAGGCTCAGGTGAATATGTGCATGCATGATGGGGATGTGCTATTACTCCATGGAGCATGTGATGGTAGCCCCTTGGAGGAGAGAGTATTTCAGGTTGCTCAACCGTGATCATTCTGATTAGTGAAAGAGTAGCATTGGTAACCATTCGGTCGATCTCCACTGGTATGGTGGTGGCCTTGGGGTGGGGGAACGAATGGGTAACTCCAAGGTGTGTGTGTGTGTGTAGGTGATGGAGAGATGAGTGGAGGTAGGTATTTCAGTGGTGGGGCTAAATCTCCTTCTGGGGCTTGAGAGTGGATTCAAATGGCAGCTCATGTCACAGGTGTTCATGATGCTGGTTTAACTTCAGTCCCAGCTGGATGCTGAGGTACAATTCTTTTTATAAAACCAATCTTACTGCTTATTCATTGCTTGAGGGGTGAGGGAGGGAGACTAGGATTGAGGTGCATCTGCAGAGCCGTTGGAATGAAATAGCTTGCACAGCACCTGCCAACAGTGCAAGTCTCTCACTTTTCTCAAGCACTAAAACTCTCCCTAACTCAGGGGGTAGAGTTGGCTTTTACTTGATGATTATCTCACCATCAAACCTGAAAACCCCAATTCAAATCCTGAAAGCTCCTGGAAGGCTGGAAGTTCTGAGACATGTGTTATTGGTCCCAGCTATTGGGCAATAGCTGCAGTGGTTTAAATTACAATATGAAAGCTAACAGCTGGGATTTAAAGGAGTTTGATCGTGCAGTCTTGAGTTGTGACACTTTGAATTGGGATTTGTGTCTGTTCTAGTTCAATGTGGGGGGCAGGTTTCTCCCTCCTACGTAAATGCATATCTCTTTCATGATCTCTCTGCTAGTGGCCTGTGTCTCTTTAAACACTGGAGAAGTTGTGCTCAGCAAAGACAGATTGAAGCTTTTAGGACTCATTAGACTTCAAAGAAAAACGGCCTGAGCCACAAGTGAGAGGGGAGGAAATGGAGTAGCTGAAGGATTCCTTTAAAGGAGAATAAAAATAAACCCCAGACAGGAAGGAAAGCCCGATAGGGTCTGAATCTGATCTGCAATCCCACAAGTCTGGTTCTGGGGACCCGCTTCATTCAGGAGCTACAAAGAGAGAGACCCTCTGTCCAAGGCTTTGTCTACACTACACAATCTGATGTCCAGTTAAGATCTAGGGTAAAATGCAAATATTAGAAGCCTGGAACAAACATTTAGGGAGTATCCACGCTTGCCTTTACAAAGGGGTTAACCATGGCCTGGTCTATACTTAAGATGAAGGTCGACATAGTTACAGCTCTTAGAGGTGTGAAAAATCCACGCGGCTGAGTCCCATAGGTTCGACCTCGGTGTCAATGCAGCTAAGTCAATGGGAGAATGCTTCTGTCGATCTAACTAGTGTTGCTCAGGGAAGTGGTGTTCGTGCACCCATTGGAAAAAACCCTCTGTCAGTGTAGGTTGTATCTACACTACAGGCTTATGCTGGCACAGTTACGACAACCTAGCTATACTAATATAGTCTCCGTGCTGTAGACGTAACGTGACTGTTGAACAAAGGGTACATCTACACTACAGAGCCTATGCCACCATAGCTGTAGCCCCCGGGTGTAGAAGCAGCGTATGCTGACTGTAGGAGGTTTTCTGTCGGTGTAGGAACACCACCTCCCGAACAATGTTATCTACTTCAACAGAAGCGTTCTTCCATCAGCCTAGCTGCATCTACATGGGGGTTTTTGCTGACATAATTCTGTGGGTTTTTTCCACACCCCTGCCTGACATAGCGATGTCAATATAACTGTTCATTGTAGGCCAAACCACAGATTGCTTTTTCCCACAAATTAAAATCCACTCTAACTCCCTCCACTCCCCTTCTTGTTGCTAGCACACGCCCTCTTTTGGGGTCCGAGACCAGGGTATTGGCAGGAACTGGTTATTGACAACTCAAGCAAACTAATATCTGTACTTGCTTCTTCCTACTCTCCTGTTCACCCCCATCTCCTCCTCCCCATTCCAGTTCCTGGTCTCTTATGTGCTTGCAAATCTCCAAGCGCCCCTTAAGCTCACAGGCCACCCCGGGACCTTTGCATCTTTTCTGTCTTTCACCCTTCTAACGTTAAAACTTTTTGATATTTTACACTTGGGCTTGGATTTTCAAAGGAGCCAAACTCCCGACTCCCACTGAAGTTTAGGTGGATTGGGTGCCTAATTCCCTTAGGCTATCTTGAAAATTCAAGCACCAATTCTTTTTTTTGGTGCCGGAGGAGATCAAAAACCAGAAACCCCAAGCAAACTCCTCCTATCTAACTGGAGAATTTTGGTGGGGGTGAAGCACAATTAGCAAAAATTCCCCCTTGACCTCCAGCCATGGCAGTCTGTTCCCAAATAGGCAGTAGGAGATTGGCATGGGTGTCTGTGGTTTATAAACATTGGGTATGTATTTGCAAATTGCATAATGGCAAATTGTTGATTTGGTGCCTTGGATCAAAATATAACTGACTTGCCCCAGCGTTTTTAGTAATTGTGTCTACTGGGAATTGAGCCCTCGGTCTTTTGTCTTCTACTTCTTTGCTAGAGGTTACAAAAAGGGTGAAACAGAGAGATTGGGGGAGGGGGGGAGCATCTGGAAGACCCCTGCACAGGGTCATGTTTTGAGGCTACCACAACCATTGCAGTCAGTTGGGAGAGGACCGCTGTCTGGGAGTGCAGAAACAGACAAAAACCCATGACCACATGTATGCTGATCTTGTTTGGCAGCTGAACTGTAAAGATGAGACTGGGGAGACAGACCCCAGCATGTTAATCTCCAAAACCACAGTGGCTGTTTGTACCTTTTGATTTAGCAATGGTTAGATGCCTGGGAGGGGTGGCGCTCCAAGTGTGCTCTGAAGTGATACAAGCCATTCTACCACCTCCTGGACACGCACAGCAGCACCCTAGATAAGTGAAGAGACATGAGGACACATCTGGTTGGGGAATTCGGTCAGGTTTTTCTTATGTTGGGCAGAAGTATGGAAAAACGCTCCCCTAAGCACCATAGCTGTGCCGACCTAACCCACAGTGTAGATGCATCTATGTCAGTGCAAGAATAATTCTGTTGCCCTCGCAGGTCTGCGTCTATATTCTGGGCTTATGCCGGCATAGCTGTGGTGACCTAGCTATGCCCATGTAGTTTCCACAATGTAGACATGCCCTTAGTAATTTCAAATGTGCATCTCTCCAGAAGTGTGCTTGGTGGGTTGGGGGAAGGTTCTTCTGTGTGGGCAAGGGGGCTCCTGGCAAGGCCAGTCTTTGCTTACATTGAGGATAGATCCTGATCAGTTGATTTGAGGGAAAGGATGATATCTGATGGAACAGCCTTGATGACTTGCCCTGCTCTTATTCCTCTTTCTCACTGCAGGGAAGATCCTCTTCCGCAGAAGCCACATCCGGGATGTTGCCGTCAAGCGTCTGATACCTATTGATGAATACTGCAAGGTAAAGGGAGTCTTCTATCTCAAATTGAAGACTTCTAGCCTGTGATATAGGCATGATTTGAGCTGGTCCTTCTCTGTTGGTGATACTGGTTCCATTTCTGGGAGGGGGTAGCACATGCTGTTGCACCATAAAACCTTCATTGTGAACTTCTACCAGCTGTAGCTTGTGCTAACGTACCACCTCCTGCCATGAGATTAGCTGGTGGCCTTGAGTCTGGCGCAGCGGATCCACTCCATGCAGGTGTAAAAACATCCAGTGGGTCCCATCTCAGACAGAGGGGTCAGTGCTGTGGTTCTGGAGGCCTAGAGATTGCAGCATGGTAGTGACCTAGTTGCTCACCATGTACTCTCCACTTCTGGTTCTCCTTAATTTTATTACTTTTTTTAAAATCCCTTCTCAGGCTACAAACCAGAAGCAAATGGCCTAGTAGGGGCTCTGCTGGCTACAGGTTAAATTCACTAGCTAGCTTATCCTGTTGGTTTCAAATGTGATCACCATTGAGCAGAGTCCAGTCCTTATCCTTAGAAGATGGGTCTCGTCACAGAACTGGCACTGGCTCGAGCTTCGGGGATAACAGAGGGTTTGGTGCCATGGACTGAGATGTGTTGGCAGAGCCGGGGGCGGGGGGGAGGACCACGGAACTTTATGCAATAATGTTAAAACTCATCTGTGCATGAGGTGAAGCTTTTTCAGGCATCAGCTGAAGACCTTGGAACGAACCCCCAGAGGAACTAAGGACCTTCTGCTCTAAGTGCAAGATGCATTTCTTTGAGCATGCCTTCTCTAACATAATTGTGTGTGTTAAATAAAAATTCCAGAACAAAACACTCAACTGCATACAGCTCTCCCCCGGAGAGAAGATGAGAGAACAAACACAAGACAGGTGTTAGTAGCTTTGCTTAATGCCCTCCTGCTCGGTGCTCAGGTACTATGGGGTTGAGCACAGCATAAGAACCTGAATAGAATAGAATTGCAGGGGATGATGCAGGTCAAGACTCGGGTGCATTGACCAAAGCTCTGAGGGAGGGACCCTGGGACTGGAATTGCAAGGGGTGCTGAAGGTCAAGACCAAGACTCATCAGCAAACATGTCTGGAGGCCCAGCATTGGGCTAACATGTGCTGCAGCTCAAAACTGTTGAGGTGCATTAGCTGAGTTACTACAGGGTAACAGGCAGGATTGGAACAGCAGAGGTGAAGCACAGGTAGCCTTGAGGCATATTGTCAAAGCTGGGGAGGTCGGGGAAAGCTTACACGGCAACTGGCTGGCTCTTGCTGGTGTGATCAGTCCCCTGTTTTCAGGGACACTAAAATATGCCAGCTACATAGACACATGCTTGCCCATAAATTTAATTTTAGGGAGGAAAAAAGTCCCTAAGTGATAAGAGGCTGCAGCTGTCTGTTCGGAACGATGCTGTTAATGGCATAAAATATAATGAATCCATTTGACTTAATAACTGGAACATAATGGCTGATGTTATATGACCCACTTAGACAACAGCTTTCTCCTCCTCCAGTTAATGCATTACCAAGTAATAAAGTGTGCACTATGCCGGGCCTTCCAGCTCCTGCTACTTAACTGTGAAGCTGCTAGTGGGGTGAGGGGCTAAGCCACCGTAGCAGTGTGCATGGCAGAGTCAGCCCATGCTATTACCATGGGCGTCTCAGCCACAGCCCCTGCTCTCCCTGGCATTTCTGTTATTTTGGGTTGATTTCACATGCACCACCAGAGTGGGAGTATAATATACACTCTCAGCAAAAAAAAAAAAAATCCCTGAGTTTGCTGTGGTTAGGGTGGTGTTTAGTGAGCACTGAGCATTACGGGAACACAGCGTAACCAGATCCCCCACAAAGTACTAGATAAATATCTTGTCCTTTGTTTTGTCTCTCCTGGGAGAGAGGTGAGGAGGCGCCGTTCCCTGAGAAAGCTCTGCAAATCCTCCTTTCTTGGCTGCAAAGAAGGTCGGTGAAATCCTGGATTGAAAACATGCAAAGGCATCGCCCCACCAGGCAGGGAGAGAATAGTCCTTTATAAAGCCATGGTCCAGCTGCACCCAGAATACTCTCTTGCTAGCAGAAAGAGCTTGACAGATTGGAGAGAGGTCAAAGAAGAGCAGCAAAAATGATCAGGGAGCTGGTGCGATTGACTGATTTCTAAAGTCAGATTTAAGAGAGCTAAATACAGTGTGTTCTCATCCCGTTTCCCCTGGGTCCTACACTAAATAACCCTTTTCTCTGGGTTGGTAATAGTATTAGTAGGTTTGAGAGAGAAAATGTTGGCTGACTATCTGGTAAAAGAGTTGTGACGGGGAGATCCTCTCCCAAGCCTGGTTGCTTGGGATTCTTAAAATGAAACTGGACAGAGCTCTAGAAAATGCCCTGTAGAGTGCAGTCATGCATCAGCTCCTGTAAAATGGCTCACCCATCTGAATAGGTTATTCCCATCTGTCTTCTATGAATAACCTTTTCCTGCCAGTCTCCTCACCCCAGCCACCATGCTCCAAGCCAGACAAAATTCGATGGGTTTCTCTTTGGAGCCTGTTCTTCAAATTGCCGTTAAGAATGAGCTGTGTGGCTGAATATATCGCCTTGATAGTGCTCCCAACCCCTCCCAGCCTGGTGGAAGGCAATGAATCCTCTCAGTCTCCTGCATGGCAGGGCCATGCATTAACCACAAGGCAAATGGCCCTTGGTTTCCATTCTCCTAGGACAAGCTGTGTTTTTCTGCCATCATTTCCAATGCTGTAAGAGTGGAACCTTCTCTGGGCTGGGGGTGGTCACTTTACCAGGGTCTGATTTATTCTGCATAGAGTACAGGGAATGGAGTCCTGTGAACAGCACTTCAGTGGAAATGTTGCCAGCAGGAAATCTGAATAGTCTCCTGCACCCACAATCTCCAGAGTGGACAGTTGTTTCTATATCCCATTTCTTATGATGGCTGGCACGCTGTCTCGATTCCTTGTCAGGCAGTATCACCCCCACTGCTTGGTGGCTCTGCCTGTCCTGACTGTGGTGCTGATCAGTGCAATGGCAGGCCTAGGGTTGCCAACCCTCCCGGTTTGGCCGGAAGTCTCCCGGAATTGGGCTCCATCTCTCATAGGCTACAGAAGCCAATCAGGGAAATTTTAGGCTGCTAAAAGTCTGGTGGCGCAGCGGGGCTAAGGCAGGATCCCTATCTGCCCTGGCTCCACGCCGCTCCCTGAAGTGGCCGGCATGTCCGGCAGTGGCTCCTAGGAGGAGGTGCAGCCAGGGGGTCTCTGCGTGCTGCCCCTGCCCCAAGGGCAGACTCCGCAGCTCCTATTGGCCGGGAATGGGGAACTGCACGCAGAGCTGCCTGGCTGCCTGTGAGTCTAGGAGCCACTGCCAGACATGCCGCCGCTTCCGGGAGCCGCCTGAGGTAAGCACCGCCTGGCTGGAGCCTGCACCCCGAACCTCCTCTTACCCTTGCCCCAGCTCCCTCCCGTACCCAAACTCCCTCCTGGAGCCTGCACCCCAACCCCTCTGCCCCAGCCTGGTGAAAGTGAGTGAGGGTGGGGGAGAGGGAGTGATGGAGGGAGTGGGGCTGGACGGAGTGGGGGTGGTGCCTCAGAAAAGGGGCAGGGCAGGGGTGTGGCCTTGGGCAGAAGGCAGGGCAAGAGTGTTTGGGTTTGTGCGATTAGACAGCTGGCAACCCTAGGCAGGCCTGTTTTGGGAAAGGCTATGGGGGCAGAGCAGATAGGCCAATAAACACTCAGGTCTGCCTCTGGGAGCAGCCTGGGGTGCTGCACGCAGGGCTGTGTTCCTGATGCAGGGGCAAGCTGAGGTTGTTATGATTTTGTTCGTATCCTTGTCTCAGAGCCCTTTGAGGGAGGATTGTGGATATGAAGCTGAGGATTGGCTGTCAGTCATCAGGGTGGGCCCTGCTTCCAAACCTCCTTCCTGTGACATGTCACTTTGTCCCGTCCCCCCCCCAACAATGAGCACTGTGCAGCTACATATGTCCCCTTTGCCAAAATCTGTATTACAGAGTCCTAGCCAAGTCTGCCTCCCCTCCAGCCTCAGCTGGGCTGAGACAGTAAGGGAAATGATGTGTGTGCTATTCTAGACACCATCTCCTCCACCTTCTGCAGAGACCATTACATTATTGCTCGCGCTCATTCTCTCTCACCCGGCGAGTCCCACTTCTAAAATCTGTGTTGCTGCAGAAGGCTTCCTAGGAGGGAAGAGGACAGATGGGGTGCCACTCATTAACTTCAGCCTCCACACTTATTATCTGATAATAACACTATCAAAAGCTCTCCAGCCCCTGCTCGAGGTGTTTGTGGGCTCCCCTTCTGCCACTCAGACAACCTCTTCTTGAGTAGCAGTTGCTCAGCAGAGGGCTTATGAGAGACAGAGGACTCTACAGATTTGTAAAGTGCTGATGGGCCCTATGGTCCCAGGGCCCTGAACCTAACCAGAAGCATCAAAGCCAGGCCCTATTGCCCTGAAAGACATGAACTGCTTGACTCTCTGCACACAGGACAGTGATGAGCTTTGGGGAGTCTCAGCCAGGCCTTAGCTAGAAGGATGGCTATTTCGATGGGGAGGCAGCTGTTACAGGGACTCTAAGGATACCCTGGATGGTGGGGGTGAACAGTTAAAATGGCAAAGGTAGCCTGGATTGCAGGTCAACATCTGCTTACTCCCCTTTGCACCCTGCCATCTTACCCAGAGATGCAGCAGCTGAAACGGAGGCTGTAAGTGACTTACTCCATTCTGGTGCATTGCGACATTCACTATAGCGCTCGCCACAGTTCTGTGCATCGTGGTGCCTGTTTCTTCCAGCAGCCTTTCCTGTATTTGCCCGGCTGTTCACACACACTGAAGGCCGCGCCTCCAAAATCCTTTCAGACTCTGGGACTAGTCTCTAGCTTCATGTTCTCAATCTCTTTGTTTCATTCACAGGCTCTGATCCAGCTGCCACCCTACATCTCTCAGTGTGAGGAGGTTCTTCAGTTCTTCGAGACAAGACCCGAAGACCTGAATCCCCCCAAAGAGTAAGTTGGTTACAACAAGCTAGTGGGGTTGCTCTGCAGAATTGCTCTGGTGGTGGTCGCATCCCCTGCTGCAGATAAAACCCCCTTGATCACTGTGACATTCAGAAGACGCTCTGAGATCCATGAACAAATCCCCAACCTGTGAATGTAATGTTCAAGAAAGGTGCTGGTTTGAGATCCCTGGAAAATGAAGTTCTTTGTTTAGTCAAAGAACCGGGACCATGCAAGCTTTTTTCACACTCTGCTCCCTACCAGTGCGTCTCAGCCCTCCCCTGAAATGTCCACTGCTAGTAATGAGGTGGAAGCGCTTTCTCCAGGAGCCACTGAATCCTTGGCCTCAGTGCTGAGCTTACAGCCCAGATGCCACTTCATGATAATAGTGGTGCTGGTTTTTCTGATACAGTCACTTGGGAAACTCAAACTCTTTTCCTGTAGGAACTGCCAAGCAGGCATCAGACAGGAGCGACTTCCAGTTATTAATGATCTCTGCCTAGAGAGAAAGACTCTCCCTTTGCCAGTCCCCTGAACCATCCACAACAATGCCTGACTCTTGCTTTCCATTGGAAACAAGGAACATGTGCAGAGATTCTTGCGTGTCTTACGCAACCCTGTGTAGTTCCTAGTCTTGTGACTATGAGCTACTTGTTCCAGCCCCTATTAATCACCCAGAGCATAAATACAAACACCAGTTTCCCTCTCTGTCCTGTTGCTGTCTCTCCTTAGATTGTGTATGCAGCTCTACCTAAGGTTGAGCAATGGAGGAAGATTGACTGATTGTGCAAGAAAAGGCAGTAAAATAATTTGACATTGTTTTGCATTGCATGGAGGATGGGGGGGATTAAAAGGATTTTGTTTTTCTCTGTGAAGGAACATTGAGTTTTGCATGTCTCCTGTTAAGTGCTGTGCTTGTTCCTTTTGTAACTTCCCCCAACCTTTAGCTTATTTTTTTCTTTTTCTCCTTGGCCTCCTGTTTTTATTTTCTTGTCCTGTCATCATTCCTTCCCCAGCCAGCAGACACTTGATTAGATTGGTCTGAGGGCCCCAGAGTCCATTAACTAATAGCTTGCTGTCAGCTGGCATTCCCATCCAGCCTGCCCAAGCTATTGTTCATCAGTTAACCTTTCACCCCTTCGGTCATCCATCAGCTAATGGAGCAGCATGGGAGTGAGTGAGAGACCTAAGAAGACTGATTTGCATGAGCAGTATCTCATGAACATCTAGGAGTCTGCTGCGGCAAGGGGCTTGGGATTCCCAGTGTTCCTGGTGTTGGGAGGACGGGGTGGTCTCTGTGATTGTTCCAACATTGACAGGTCCTATTATGGACAGTTTATAAATAAAGTCAGGATTCTCTGGATGGTGTTTGGTTGTCAAATCCACCCAGTGAACCTGTTGGTGAAACATGCGCACAGATGGTGCCTTGGGGGAGAGAGGGGGAGTGAGGATTGTCATCCCCCTTTCTTCTTTTATGCACCCCATTATCCACCCTTGCCTGATCTGTGGGTTATGAACTTGGCATAGGGTATGGAGGCTGTCACAAAAACAAGGGGCCAATTCAAACATATAGAACCCCAGGACACACATCTAAAAAAAGCTGAAACGGTGTGGGGTGGCAGATCCTTAAAAGGAGCTTTGTCTACCACGTTCGTGCACAAGCTGACTCTGCTCTGGAGGTATTGCTCCTGCAGGCCTGGTATGTAAAGATCTCTCCCCTGCTTGAAACTTTCTTCTTCTTTGCACCTGATGTGTGCTCATTTGAGGGAGCTAAACAGGAAGGAAAACAAAGGGACTGACTGAAATGTAAACAATGCTGTGTGCTTTGGTGTTGGGGCCAGGCTAAGACTGTACCTTGAGAGTGTCCCTTACCGTGCCCTGGTTTGTGTGTATCTCTCAGCACCTATACACAGCCCCACTCACATGTGGCACACGCTGCATGTGTTTGCTTGCATTTATAAAGGCTTGGCTGTTGCAGCAAGTGCCAGATTAACTGCTCTTGGTGCTATGCAGTTTGGGAGTGAGATTGGAGTCGTGCCGCATTTTGAGCTGTTATAGAATTAGCCGACGCAGCATGGTCGCTTCTCCCCGTGTGCTGTCCTTTCATGGGGAGGAGAAGAGGGCTTAACAGACCTCTCCTGTCAGTTTTCCTCTAGCAGTGAGCTGCTGTGTGTCTCAAGGACATCTCTGTTGTGTTTCATATCCCAGCCTGAATGCTCCAGGGGTATTTATTAGCTACAATTCAAAATGTTAATGAATAAAAGTCCTTGAGGGTCTCCTCTGGCGAGATTGGTGGGAGCCATTTTGCCAGCCCGACGTGGACAGGCTGCCAGGTTGCCAATAGCGATGTAAAATCAGGGACAGACGGCTGGGGTGGATCCAATATAGTGGTGTGCCTGGGGTTTGGCCGGATGTCATCATTCATAAAAGAGATAAATACTTTCTCTGGGAAGTTGAAAGGGAGCCAGGCCATGAAAGAAATAAGAAGGCGGCTTTTTATGCAGTCGCGGCTGGGAGGCGAAAAATGGATAGGTCAGCACACTCTGTGCCAAGCAAAGCTGTCATTCTGGTGGTACCACTGGCCCCCTGATTGCCTACCCCCTTCCCTCTGCAGCCTCTGGCTGACGGAAAGTCCCCTTCTGCTCTCATTAATGGCTCGGCGCCTGTTCCTGGTCCCATGGCAAAACTCACACTTACTTCAATGGGAGCAAGGTCTGTTGAGAGGAGAAGCTCTGGTGTCTTTGGGGTTGCATGTGTCACCTACCTTCCTGGTTCTCTGGGCAAGGATAGAGATCCCCTGCTTCATACCACCCACAGACCTGGAGCCAAATTTTAGTGCGGGTGTCAGCAGGTACATTTCCATGAAGCTGGATCTCCTCATGCTAGTGGTGAATTTAGTCACTGCAGAGGGTAGCATTTTGGGATGGAAGGAGGTTTTGTGGCCATCCCTCCATCTATCTATTTGTAGCCTCCTGTAGTTTGTGCTCCTCTTGTTGCTGTCTTTGGTGAGTCCATTCTCCACCTTCAGGAGTTGCTCCTGAATCCCCTTAGGCCTCTTCTACATGAGATATTTCTTCCATACAGTTTCCCTTGATTGCTACCAGTGATGCAGCTCCAGCAGTGGCAACTGTGATGGGAACACTAATGTTGACAGGCCCCTGGTGGCTGCCAGCCACTAGCCACTGTTTATTCTAACCATTCATTAACCTGTGGCTCAGACCCTCGGGCCTGCTCTGCACACACGATCCCATCGCTGGCAGGAGCAAAAGTGGAAAATTGCATGAGTGGGAAAAAGAGGCTAGTGTAGAAATGTCTTAGTGCCCATCCCTCTCTCCCTCCATTTCTTCCAGTTTGACACTGGGACAAAGCCTGAAGTGGAGCCTGGTGCATCTCTAATAGTTTGGAGGAGGTGAAGCGATTGAGTTTTTACCCCAATGTGCTAGCTGCCTCCTTCCATACCATGGAGGGACCACTCCTAATGGTGAGAAGGGAGTTGAGTCCCCATTGCCCATCCCGTACTTGGAATCTCTGGACTGAGACCCACCTACTTATTTCACATATGATTCTGCCCAGTGAAATGAGTGAAGGAATGGTGGCTGTAGCTCTGGGTCCCACAGGATTGGTTGGGGCTGGGAGGAAGACCCAATCAGGACAGAAGGAACTCATGTGCCATGACAAAATAAACGCTTTGCAGGCCTAGCAGCACATGGATTATAGGGAAGTGGGTTTTTCTCTCAATTGTTAGGATGAAAATCCTGTTGAAACTGCAGCCCTCGAAAGAGGCAAGTCATTAGATTCTTGTGCCCAACATGCGCCATGAGAACTGTGATGGGGGGTACGTGGGGGATTAGTCTTTCCTCATTTGAAAGAGCTTTCTGGTGGCATAAGAGAGTTCCCGTAGTGAGGCTGGGAAAGTCCTGGGCAAGAAGCCATTGGTGAGTTAAGGGATTCAGCTGTTAATGATCCTCGCCAGCTGATGATCCTCGCCAGCCAGCTCAAGGCTCCAACATGCAGGAGCCTGGTTAACTCTACATTGAAGAGATACCCAAAGTGATTGTTAAAATAATCCCCTGCTCTGTACAAGGGGGAAGCATCAGGGGAAAAGATTAGTCACCCTGATAGCTTTCCATCCATTCTCTCGAGGAACTTCCTGTCTCCTGGCCACATCTAATAAACAAGCAAGGGGGCATCTGTAGTCAGAGTCCGTTCTCTTGGGTGCTCGGATATCCCAGTAATATTCATGAGGGGAGACTTTCACTCTTAAAGAGACACTGTCAATCTTAATAGACAAGAAGTGATCCATTTCCTCCACCCCTTCTCTCTAATGTTATCTTTGGGAGATAAAGAGGATTTTCCCCCTTTCACCATGTCTGTCTGTCTGTCTCTCTTCAACATATTTGCAGTGTTGTTGTAGCCAGGTTGGTCCCAGGCTCTGAGAGAGACAAGGTAGGTGAGTTGATCTCCTTTATTGGACCAACTTCTGTTGGTGGTAAAGGGACAAACTTTAGAGCTTCACGCAGCTCTTCTTCAGGACTGGGAAAGGTTACTAGAGTGTCCAGGCTAAATACAAGTTGAGACAGACAATCTGGTTGCCTTCCCCAGACCTGTGAAAGAGCTCTGTTAAGCTTGAAAGCTTGTTCCTCTTCCACCAACAGAAGGTGATCCAATAAAAGATATTATCTTACGTACCTTATCTTCAGCATGACTTATGAAGTGGAGGATTAAAAGGCTGTTTTTTTCTCCCAATGCACTAATGGTGTGTTAATAAAAAACACAGCTCTTAAAACAGGGCCTGCAGTGGTCAAGATAGGTCATTCTTTAAATAGCCTTTAATGACTTAGTCCCTTTAAGAAGTGAGATAAGGGCTGGAGTGGAGTTTGCCTTGCTAAAATTTTTGAAGTATTATCTGTATCTAATCTGCAGCCAGAGCTCCTCCCTCTTTTGTGTAGGGTCTTTGAGGAGAAGAGGTGCTCTGGACCTGCAAGTAGAACCTGAATCTTTTTGATAATGTGATCAAATCTATGCTTGTTCTGTTTCTGGAATGAATGTCCAGAATTCCAGACACCAGTTGCCAGAGCCCTGAATCAGGAGCCTGGCTGGCAAGTTGAGTTCTGCTTTTCGTTCTTTGCCTAAGTTATTTGTCTTTTCCAGCCTGTGCCATGTGTTTGTATGTACCACCCAGACTTGCATACGTGGTGTCAGGGTGGGTATGTGGTGGCAAGCAGAGAAACCTCAAATCTAATGAACCTACTTTATATGCATCCCTCCCCTGTTGCTGAGCAAACAACATCCTTCAGGAAAAGCACTGTGCAAATTGTTTTGGCCACAGGCTGTTGGCCATTCTGATCTTCAAAGTCATTTGCTCATATCAAGTACTGATCCCCTCTGTGCATGAAACTTAGCCCCTGGATACAGAGATTCCTTGGGAGTAGTTCTTGACAACTTGTGCTAGCGTTTAGAACTTCTGAAGATTTTCCACTGGTTACAGCTCTGTTAGCTTCACCACATAATCAACTTGTAGGCAAATGATAACTAATACAAAGCCTCCTTTAGAATTTCCAGTTCCCATTGTTTGCCTGGGGTTTTTCTGTGCCTGTTGCATCGAGGGTCTGAGAAACTTGAAAGCCACTAAGGGTAGCTGCCTCTCCAGTGCCTCCTACCCTGATTTGCCACCAAAGGCAGCCGAAATGTAAATGGCAATCAAATTCCAACTCCCACTTACATTAAAAATCCTACATTGCAAATGCTGAGCATTTCACTAAGGTTTGTGTGCACCTGATATGTAGGGTTGCCTTCCCTCCAGTCCTCTCCCAGCATTACTAGGAACATCTCATCTTTAACAAGGTTATCCTGCCTCCCGCAAGTCTTGTTATCTCTAAATCTCTAAATTCCTTTTAGACCCTTGTAAATTCTCATCAGTGTGTGGAGGCAATGGCCCAGACACCATTGTGTTGACAAGGGGATGTGCATCACAGCCTATGTACACACTACCACTTCTTATGTCACTCGGGGGTGTGAATAAGCCACTCCCTGAGCAATGTAAGTTGCATCGATCTAAGCGCCGATGTAGACGTCCATGGGAGAGCTTCTCCTGCCGACATAGCTACCGCTGCTCACGGGGACTGGAGTAATTCAGTCAACGGGAGAGCGGGCTCCCATCAGCTTAGAGCGTCAGCACTAGCAGTGCTACAAGCTCTGTAGTTTAGCCATAGCCCTGGTGGTAATTCTACTGGCAGTGGGGCTGTTGAGGGCATTTAGAGCCTGGGACAAATATTTTAACTTCTTTCTTCCATTCCTAAATGCTGGCACCCCTCAAGCTCAGGTCCCAGGAAAATGTCCCCTGCTCTTCCCTACAAGTCAGCCTATGGTTGATAGTTTCCATTTGAATGGAGTGTTGCAGAAGAACAGCTAATCTCTGAGAATGGGGTTGGGCTCATTGCTGGTGTGGTGTACGAGGGGAGACAAGCTAATGGAGAGGGACTGATTGACTAGCACCAATTGGCTTCTTCCCATCCTGAATGCAGGGAGGCCTGTAGTGAGAGAGCATGGAGATGGCCAGTCTGAAGTTTCTGAGAGGCAGATAGCAGACAGAATCCCTTTGGGCTGCTGCCCTGGAAGGAGCAAAGTGCTGTAATTGGAGGGTGTTGCCTGCAGCAGCCCAGGACGGAAGGTGCATGGTAATGAGCAGTGGCCTGACCAGACGATGAAGCGTATTCCACTAACGAGGTTATGCCTGGTGGCAACTTCAGCAACCCTTCATTATTCTATTAATCCAGAAGCTCTGGCGCTACATGCTCTGATGGAAGCTGGAATGATAACTGCAGTAAGTGATTGCTTCCTGCAGCCAGCCTGACGGGGAGTACAGGCACTAAGTAATGCCAATAAATCAGAGGTGGGAGAGCCAGCAGGAGAATGGGGCCACAATAAGAGTCAGGGCTGATGTGAGCTGAATGTACAAAGTTTATTTTATATGTTGTGCTCGAAAGGTCCCGGTTCAGGCTGCTGGGCTGGAAGCAGTCAGGAGATAAAGCTAGAATGTTTGAGCTCGCTCCAAAGCAGCAGAAGGGAACTCTACACAGATACAACGTTCCATACGTAGAACAGGGAACAAAACCTTTTCCTCCTCCCCGTTTAATCCCAGCGGCAAACATGTAGCTAGTTTCTACTGGCAGCATGTTCCTGCTCTTTCTTCCCCCAATAGCTTTGCATGTGTTCGTCCACCCTCATGGAAATGCTAGTGGCTGTATTGCAACCTTCAGACACAAGGCCTGCCTATCTGCCCTGACCTGGCGTTCGGGGGCAAGTTGGGTGTAGTGTCTCAGGCCAGATCCCAGTAGGTACAGGAGTGGGAAGGGAGTGGTCCTTGGATCTTTGTGAAGGATGCTGGGGTCCCTCCTGCAAGGTGGGGTGCAGTGTTGTGGAGGAGATCATCTTGGTACCCTTGTATCCTTATCAATGTGGTAGAGTCCATTACCTGGTAACTAAAATTGGTTTGGCTAAGGGCTCTCATTGGCCAGTTGGATCTATTCAGGGGCATCTGAGACATGTCCTGGTATCCAGAGAAGTCGTAGCTGGAGAAATGAACGGTTTCTGCTGCAAACAGACAGCAGTGCTGGGGTGTAAGTGGGCGTACTGCAGGAGCAGGGCCTGGAACAATCAACTCCAAAACCACAATCTCCAACACTTCAATGAAAGGCGATCTCCCTAGATGGCAGTCGTGGCAGTAGGGGTAAGTCCCTTATGGGACAGAGGCCAACATCCCTCACTCCTACCCCTAAAGTCAGAATGCTACAGTGGGATCTCATCACTGAAATTAAAGAACTGGAAATAACTATAGGGTGATCCCTTTTCTAACAGGGCAGCCTCTTGGAGCTGGACTTGAGTTTGGTTTAGACCAAATCTGCAGTGGGAGCAGAACCATGCTAGCAGCGTCTCTGGTTAACAATGGGGGTAGCTTGCAGGATTGTAGCACAGATTTTTTTTTACCCAGTGTCGACATGGATTCTGTTCTTTCCTCTGAGGACATGCTCTAACCACCAGCTTCCATAGGCTAGAGCACCAGCATGTCCAAGAGCCCTGTCTGCACTATGTTGTGAGAACCCTGTTAGCCCCAGACATGGTTGGACAGGATAACAAGCGAACCACTTCCTCGTGGATGTTTTATGGCACTTGTGTTACAAAATGATTCCTTTTAAAAAGTTCCAATTTTTCTGTAGGAACTGTTTTTCCTAGTGGAATGAACGATGCTTCAGAAACACTCCCCCCCCCCAAATAAAATTGGGGGTAGGTATGGGAATAGTTCTCTACTTGCAACACATCAATTCCAGGGTGTGTATTCTGGTTCACAGCACATTCTAGATGAGAGAAGCAAAGTGGACTGAACAGAGAACACCCAACCCCAAGTAATGCATCCCTGTTGACTTAAAACTGTAAGTGACGAGAGCTACCCATATTGTCCTGATCAGGACCTTGGAGCAACCAAAGAAACTAGAAAATCCATCTTGGGAGAGGACTTTGGGAGTTTAGTCAGTGCTGGCTGGATGCCCATGCAGTGCAGACATTATTAGTAAAGCCCATAATCACGCACCTCGCTATTGTGGCTCAGTGCGTCAATTTAAAGAGCTCCTGGGAACCTGTGTGACAGTTTTGATTGCTGGGTCGAGTCAGCCCTGCTGTATGACCATTCTACTGATGTGACTAAACGAGTTTCCCATTTCCCCTTTCACTGATTAGAAGAATCTCTGGTTTTCTAGAAGGCCTGTATGTGTGCTCCTTCCGCCTGGCTTTCTCCAGTCAGTGGGGGAAGGGGAGATACTGCAGGCTGTTGGGAGTTTATTGCTGTTTCCTGTCTTGTCTGAGCTCTTGTTCTCTCTGAGGTGATGGGTTGGGATCTGCTTGTGTTCAAACCGGCTGCTCTTTGTGTTCCTGCCAAACACATCCCAGCAGCAAAGTGAAATTGCAGCCCTTCCCTCCCCCCTGTACCCCCTCCCCGGGCCCTCCCGAGCTCTCCTCATCCAGACAGAGCAGCCGGTGGAACGAGATGGAGGAGGATGAGTTAGGGTAACACTTTTAACAGATGATGATGGAAAAGATAGTAACTCTCCCCTTCCAGCACCGTCTGATCAGAGGAAATGCACATCACCCTCCTGCAAAAATGCATTGAGATCTATTCAGCAATGCAATGCTGGCCTCGCCTCCCTCCCTTCTCCTCACAGCTTCATCCCCAGCAAACAGAGCTGTTTCCAGAGCAGGAAGGTAGCAGCTGGTGGTAGGCAGGCTGCCGGTGTGCACCTGGCTTTGCCTTCCAGCAGTGACCCCGTCTGCAAAGCCTAGAAGCCTGGGGGTAATTCGGCTCCTCAGCACAGATGGCAGATAAGAAGCTGGAGGTGGGCAGGGAGCAGCGGCATATCCAGACAGGTGTTAAGAAGGAGAGGGAATGGAATTTGAAGACAATTGTTGATGAAATATCGGTTTTGTGTTGCCCTGTCTGGGTCTCTAATCCCTGGGGCCTGGTGTCCCACCCCCAGAGAGTGAGGGTAACATTTTGTCAGCGGAAAGGCAACCTCTTCAGTCTCTGCCTAAGGCCAAAGAGAGGGTTAATCCAGGATGGTCTGAGCATGGGGGGTGGGAGAGATGACTGGGCAACGAGGCTCCTGGTGAGTGGTTGTGGGAACAGTGAGAAGGGGAGGAGCACTCACCTTGGGCACTGGCCTAAGGAAATATGGTCCCCCTGCGTTCCCTCCCCACCAGCATGTGCCTAGAACGGGGGAAGTGGATCTGGAGTGGTGAGGAGGGTAGGAACATCAGCCACAGAGTAAAGAAACAGGGCAAACCATGCCCTGTGAGGTAGAAGCAAAGCTCCTCCTTTCCCTTTGTGTTGTGACTTTAGACCACGTTTGCACCTGAAGAGACCAGACATCCCAACTGTCCTGTGACTCTCGTGCCACCCTCTTTATTTGGGAGTGGGAGGTATACACACAGCCCCTGAGAAGATGAAACTGGGAGGTGTATCAGGGCCTGGCCTAGGAGGGGTTAAAACGTAGAAGTTCCCATTTGGTGCTTAGTGGTTTGGCTGAGGGTGGTTTCCACAGCCCCCCTCATCCCCTGATCACCTGCTTCCCTTTAGAGCTGGGACAGGCTAGGCCAAGTGGAGGGCAGGGTCAGGGAGAGTTCCTTGGCGGGTACCTCTCGAGCTGTGACGTGGGCTCTGCGTTCACTCAGCAGATTGGAAACACATGTTGACAGGATGAAAGGCTGGTCTCTGAAGGCAGCAGACTGAGTCCCGGAATCACCCCAGCGCTTCAGGGAATAAAATTTTACATTTGCAATAATGAAGTTCTTAAAATGCTGATAAGTTTGATAGAAAACTCAGCAGAGCTCTGTCCTGGCTCCCTTTCTTACTGATCCTGGAGCTGCCTCGTCATTTGGCCTTAGACCAAGTGGGGAGGGGAGCTTATTTTGCTCATGGACTTCACAAGCAAAAGAAATGGCTGTTTGGCGGCCCTATGCTTCTGGGGCCTCAGCCTCTCATGCAGTCTCAGCAACTTTTGGGCCTGCTGAATCTCACCTTCCAACAGTGGTCAGGAAACTGCGAGCCTGGGGAAGGTCCCCTGTATTGCAAGGTTGGCCCTATGGATGTTGTCATCCTTGGAAGCAAGTGCGTACATGTCTTACTCCTGCTTTAGGATAGAAGGAGTGATGCATCATATGCGCTCCTTCATCCAGACGGGCTAGGATTCACTTGTGGATTGGGAAGAGGGGTGGCCAAATGGTAGGTTGATTATTATTAATTCATATTCCAGTAGTGTCTAGAGGCCCCAGTGGGAGATCAGGGTTCCATTGTGCTAAGTGATGTAAAACAGTCTCTGTCCCCACAGACCTGACGTTATTGAACTCACAGGGGAGTTGTGTATGGGCCCCACGGCTGAGTTAGCTGGACTCTAAGATCCTTAGTAAAGTGAAAATGGTGAAAGTAGAACTGGAAGGCCAGGGGATATGTGGTTACCCTCTCCCCTTCCTCCCCCCCCCATGCTGCCAATACCTTCCCCAACTCCAGGACAAGCCCTCTTGCTAGCTTATTTCCACCCCCTACCCACCAAACCCTCTTGCACCCCTTGTGAAATACTCTCCTGTTCTGACCATCTGCTCCCAAAACCCTGATGTACATCCCCTCCTTCCCACAGTAGTATCTAGCAAGGTGTTTGGGTTTGGCGTTCAAGAATCTGACCTCCCCCAATACACTGGGCAACTGCTGTCTCTTGTCCCTGAGGGAATCTCAACACCCTGAGAAATTGCAATTCTCCTTCTCCAGCAGGGATATAAATATTTCTGTTCTGTATTTGGGAAAAAACAACAGATGATGTAGTTTCATCATATGATCATATGATGATAACACTCTTTCCATTCCACTGGTATCTCGGGAGGATGTTAAACAGAGCTACTAGAGTTAGAGATTTTTAAATCAGTAGGTCCAGATAACTTGCACCCAAGAGCTTGAAGTTGGCAGAGAAACTCTCTGGACCATTAATGTTGATTTTCAATAAGTCGTGGAACACTGGGGTAGTTCCAAAAGACTGGAAGAAAGCTAGTGTTGTGCCAATATTTAATGGGGTGACCTGCGTAATTATAGATAGGCCTGTCATGCTGACATCGATCCCAGGCAAGATAATGGAGCGGCTGATTCAGGACCTGATTAATAAAGAATTAAAGGAGGGTAATATAATTAATGCCAATCAATATGGGTTTATGGAATATAGATTCTATCAAACTAACTTGATTTTTTAAATGAGATTACAAATTTGTTTGAGAAAGATAATAGTGTTGATGGAATATATTTAGATTTCTGTAAGGTGTTTCATTTGGTACCGCATAACATTTTGATATAAAAAAATGGAATGAGATAAAATTAATATGGCACATATTAAGTGGATTAAAAAGGTCTCAAAATATAATTGTAAATGCAGAACAATCATCTTGCCAATGTGTTTCTAGTGGGGTCCTGCCTGGATCTGTTCTTGGCCTTACACAATTTAACATTTTTATCAGTGACCTGGAAGAAAACATAAAATCATCACTGATAAAGTTGACAGAGTTTGCAGATGACGCACAAATTGGGGCAGTGGTAAACAATGAAGAGGACAGGTCACTGATTCAGATTGATCTGGATTATTTGGTAAACTGGGCACAAGCAAGCAATATGTATTTTAATATGGCTAAATGTAAATGTATATATCTAGGATCAAGGAACGTAGGCCATAATTACAGGATGGGGGGGCTTTTCCTTGGGGAGCAGTGATTCTAAAAAAGATTTGGGGGCTCATGCTGGATAATCAACTGAACCTGAGTTCCCAATGCAATGCTGTGGCCAAAAGGGCTAATGCCATTCCTAGGATGCATGAATGGGAGAATCTCATGTTGGAGTGGAGAGGTTATTTTACCCCTGCATTTGGATCTGGTGTGACCACTGCTGGAATATTGTGCCTACTTCTGGCGCCCCCCCACCCCCTCCCACCCCATTCAAGTAGGATGTTTATAATTTGGAGACAGTTCGGATAAGAGCCATGTGAATGATTAAAGGATTAGAAAACCTGCCTTATGGTGATAGGCTCAAGGTGCTCAATCTACACCTCTACCCCAGTATAACGCTGTCCTCAGGAGCCAAAAAATCTTACCGCATTATAGGTGAAACCGCGTTATTTCGAACTTGCTTTGATCCGCCGGAGTGCGCAACCCCGCCCCCCCCGGAGCACTGCTTTACCACGTTTTGTCCGAATTCATGTTATATCGGGTCGCGTTAGATCGGGGTAGAGGTGTATTTAGTTTAAGAAAGAGATGGTTACGGGTGATTGGATTATGATCTAGAACAGGGTTGGCAACCTGTGGCACGCATGCCAAAGACAGCACGCGAGCCAATTTTTGATGGCACACTGCTGCCTGCCGGGGTCCTGCCCCCCCCCCTCGCCCACCGATTTCTCCTGCGGGGGCAGGAGGCAGAAGCTTGGTCATGCCGGCAGCCAAGCTCCCCTCTCCCCCGCTTCTTCCCCCAGCGTGGTGCTTTCCTGCCCCTCCCCCTCCCTCTCCTTGCCGCTGATCAGCTGATCGCCCTTGCGAGGGGGAGGGGGAGCAGAGTGGAGCTGAGCTGCAGCGTGCTCGCTGCTCCGGGGAGGAAGCAGAGAAGAGGTGAGGACGGGGCCCTGGGGAAAGGGGTGGGAACAAGGTATATCCCCTCCAGCCCCCTGCCGTGAGCATCCCCACGAGCCGAGCACCCCAGCCCTGTGCCCTGAGCCCTACACCCTCTCACACACACCCAGCCCTCTGCCCTGACCCTTGTATCCCTGCACACACCTCCAGCCCCCGCTCTGACTCCTGCACCCTCCACACATATCCAGCCCCCCACACACCTCATGCCCTGACCCTTGCACATCCCCATCCCCACCCTGAGCACCAACAGGAGCTCCTGCACCCCCCCCATTCCTACCTGCACCCCTGGTCTGGGGTCCCTGCCCTGACCCCTGAACCCCCCCCACACACACCCAGCCCTCTGCCCTGACCCCTGAACCCCCCCACACACACCCAGCCCTCTGCCCTGACCCCTGCACTCCCTCACACACCTCCAGCCCCCATTCTGACTCCTGCACCCCCACACATACCCAGCCCCTCCACATCCCATGCCCTGACTCCTGAACCCCCCCCCCCCCCCCCCCCCCCCCCCCCCC